>NC_059291.1:25181692-25194192 GCF_017591435.1 Portunus trituberculatus
CGCTTATTTGCGCCGCACCACCATGACGTTAGCGAAAAGTGCGCAGCGTGAGAATGTGGTAAAGGGCGGGGGCGCGGTGCAGCAGTGCCAATAAAGGGGGTCGCCGCTCCCCGCTGCTGCACTGTGAATTAAATAGCAACGTTGGCGCCGTAAAAGAAAAAGGGGAATAACAGAAACTCTTAGTAAAAAAAAAGAGAAAGCAAATGGGTTAAGAAGGTGGAAAATTGTCTTTACATTAACAAAGGAAGGAATTTACGTAATGCGAGAGAGAGAGAGAGAGAGAGAGAGAGAGAGAGAGAGAGAGAGAGAGAGAGAGAGAGAGAGAGAGAGAGAGAGAGGCTACTACGTCAAAGTTGATGGAAATGTTTAAAAATAAATGTCAAAAAGATGAAAGGGATGGAGAGATACGAGGGAAGAAAGGAGGAGTGAAGGAGGAAAGGGAGGGAAGAATGGGGACCGAGAGTAAATGAGGGAGAAAATTTTAAAATGGAAAGATTTAAGCTAATGGTGTTGGTGGTGGTGATGGTGGTGGCGGTGGTGATGATGTTGATAGTGGAACTGGTGGAAGTTGAGATGGTGGTGGAGGCAAGGCTGATAGTGGTGATGAAGTAGTGGTGGTAGCGGAGGTGGTGGTGGTGGCGATAGCGGTTGATGGTGATGGTGGTGGTGGTGTTGATTGGTATATGTTCTATTAGCAGAGGTGATTACGGTTATAGAGATGATGATGATGATGATGATGATGATGATGATGATGATGATGATGATGATGATGATGATGATGATGATGGTGCTGTGGGAGATTGTGACATAACTTCACTGATAAGGACAGCGTGTGGTGGTGGTGATGGTAGCGATGATGGTGGTGATGGTGACCGTTGTTGTTGTTGTTGTTGTTAGTGGTGGTGGTGGTGGTGGTGTGGAAGGAACAACAATGAATGCATGTAACTATCATTATCATATAACATTGCTAACACACCGCCTCTCTCGATTCTCTTCCTTCCTCCCTTCCCTCCCTCCCTCTCCGGATCACTCCTCTTCTTCTTTTGTCTTCCTTCTTTCTCTTGGTCAGTATTTCGTCTCCACCATTTTTTTCTAGGAAGGAGCAGCACCGGCCCAAGGCAACAAAACAACAATGAATACAAGTACTTTTCACTGTGGTGCCGATCCCTAAAGAGCATCATAAGAAATATAAGAACAAGTATCTCGAAACCTCCCTCTTCAGAAAGTCCAGGTCATAGGAAGGTGAAAATATAAAAGCAGACACGGAGTTCCAGAGTTTACCCGAGAAAGGAATGAAACATTGTTAATACTGGTTAACTCTAGGATTACAGAGGTGGACAGAATAGGGTTGAGAGAAAGAAGGAAGTCTTATTCACTGAAACCACAAGAAGAGGGGAGGCATGCAGTTAGCAGGGCCAAAAGAGCAGTTGGCATGAAAATAGGGGTAGAAAATAGCAAGAAATGCAACATTGCGGCTGTGAGAAAGAGGATGAAAACAGTCAGGCAAGGGGGAGAGAAGTTTATAAAATGAAAAACTTTTGATTCCATTCTTTCTAAAAGAATGTCATGAGTAGAACACCCCATACATATGAAGTATAATTCATACATGGACGGATAAGGCCCCTGTACAGTTAGCAGCTTTTGAGGGAAGTGAGATTCAGAACGCTTAATATCATAATTATTCCACTTCAGATTATGAGTAAAGAACAGACCGATATATTCAGTGAAGAAGAGGGGAGCAGTTAAGTGTCACTGAAGAAGAGGGAATAGTTGTCTGGAAGGTTGTGTCAATTTGCTAAATGGAAAACTAGAATTTCCAGGCATTGAACAATACTAAGTTTGCTCTGCCCCAATCAGAAAATTTAGGGAGATCAAAGGTCATAAGTTCTGTGGCGTCCCTGTGTGATCTGTTTACTTCTTAAAGGGTTGGTGGTGCACGAAAAGACATGGAAGTGTGCAGGTGGTAAGAGGGTGGTTTAGAGATCAAAGCTTTGTGCCAGACTCTTTCAAAAGCTTTTCACTAAAAAATTTCTAAAGGAGGACGACCAAGAATCAGTAAGGAATGCCAGAAAATCACCAGCAGAGCGGCCTTGAAGGAAGCCATACTGGTTATCAGACGGAAGAGTGTGAAGTGATGGATCAAGTATCTTCTCGCTGAGGACAGATTAAAAACCTTTAGACAAAAAAAAAAAAAAAAAAAAAAAAAAAGATTAAAGCTATAGGACGATGGTTTCAGGGATTCTTTCCACCCCACACCCCCACACACATTCACACACACACACACACACACACACACACACACACACGTAGTGTAGTGGTTAGCACGCTCGATTCACAATCGAGAGGGCCGGGTTCGAGTCCCGGGGCGTCGAGGCAAATGGGCAAGCCTCTTAGTGTGTTGCCCCTGTTCATCTAGCAGTAAATAGGTACGGGATGTAACTCGAGGGGTTGTGGCCTCGCTTTCCCGGTGTGTGGAGTGTGTTGTGGTCTCAGTCCTACCCGAAGATCGGTCTATGAGCTCTGAGCTCGCTCCGAGGTGAATTACACACTCACTCACTCTCTCTCTCTCTCTCTCTCTCTCTCTCTCTCTCTCTCTCTCTCTCTCTCTGCTGAAGATAAGATTGTTACCCTCACCACCACCGCCACTACTATTACTACTACTATTACTACTACTACTACTACCACACCACCACCACCACCACCACTACTATTAACTATGCAGTCGTGTGTGTCTGTCTAGCTGTCTGTCTCTCTGTCTGCCTGCCTGTTCTTCCTTGTTTGCGTCGTGTTGGTGGTGGTGCTGTCTCTGCCTCGCTGTTTGTTTTAATGTCCGTGTATATTTATGAGCACAAAAATTCTTTAAAACATTCAATAAAAATGTTGCGTTTCTACTGTGATGTGTGTGTTTCACTGTTTGATCTGCTGCAGCCAGACGTTACCCTACGGAGCGAGCTCAGAGCTCATTATTTCCGATCTTCGGATAGGCCTGAGACTAGGCACACACCACACACCGGGACAACAAGGTCACAACTCCTCTATTTACATCCCGTACCTACTCACTGCTAGGTGAACATGGGCTACACGTGAAAGGAGACACACCCAAATATCTCCACCCGGCCGGGGAATCGAACCCCAGTCCTCTGGCTTGTGAAGCCAGCGCTCTAACCACTGAGCTACCGGGTGTGTGTGTGTGTGTGTTTCACTGTTTGATCTGCTACAGTCTCTGACGAGACAGCCAGACGTTACCCTACGGAACGAGCTCAGACCTCATTATTTCCGATCTTCGGATAGGCCTGAGACCAGGCACACACCACACACCGGGACAAGGTCACAACTTCTCGATTTACATCCCGTACCTACTCACTGCTAGGTGAACAGGGGCTACACGTGAAAGGAGACACACCCAAATATCTCCACCCGGCCGGGGAATCGAATCTCGGTCCTCTGGATTGTGAAGCCAGCGCTCTAACCACTGAGCTACCGGGTGTGTGTGTGTGTGTGTGTGTGTGTGTGTGTGTGTGTGTGTGTGTGTGTGTGTGTGTGTAATTCACCTCGGTTGCCTGCTAGTCACCCAGCCAGTCTTCCCCATTACGGAGCGAGCTCAGAGCTCATAGACCAATCTTCGGGTAGGACTGAGACCACAACACACTCCACACACCGGGATAGCGAGGCCACAACCCCTCCAGTTACATCCCGTACCTATTTACTGCTAGGTGAACAGGGGCTACACATTAAGAGGCTTGCCCATTTGCCTCGCCGCCCCGGGACTCGAACCCGGCCCTCTCGATTGTGAGTCGAGTGTGCTAACCACTACACTACGCGGTGTGTGTGTGTGTGTGTGTGTGTGTGTGTGTGTGTGTGTGTGTGTGTGTGTGTGTGTGTGTGTGTGTGTGTGGTCATTTATCATAGCAGGCTGAAGGCAGACACGTGGGTTAAAGGGAAGTAAGGGATAGGGGGGGGGAGAGGGAAAGGCAGTGGTGTTGATAATGGTGGTGACAGTGGTTGTAGTAATAGTGGTGGTAGACGCAATGGTAGTGATGACAGTGGAGGTGGTAGCAGTGATGATGGTGGCAATGGTGATAGTAGTGGCAGTGATAGTGAAGATAATAATGTTAGTAACGATGGTATCAATGACTATTGTGGTATAGCAGCGGCAATGGTGGTGGTGGTGGTGGTGGTGGTGGTGGTGGTGGCGGCAAATGGCTCAGTGTGATTCAGCTTCATTAGGCGGAAGAGCCGGAAAGTGACGTCATCAGGAAGCCCGGACCGAGAGTCATCACCTCATGAGGTCGAGGCGGAGAGGCAGTGAGGGTGGGAGGAATGAGGTCCGTGTGAGAGCGAGGGGAGGAGGGGGAGTGGAGGAACGTGGAGAGGCGTGGAGGGCAGGGAAGTGGCCCGATCCTCTTCCAGAGAAAGGCGAGGCAGAGCTGGAAACTCCTTTAAGCTGTGGTTCCTTGCCTGCCTGAGTCTGTGTCTGCTGCCGCCTGCAGGAGCTTCTGTCTAGGGAAGAAATCAGCAAACCTCTTCAGCATCCTCGAGGGGAACCTCTTCGTGCTGTTCCTCATCTTCTTTATCAGCCGCAGCAATTTCCTCGATGTTTTCCCGGAGAGTCCCTCAGCGCGGGAGTGAATGAGGACTCAGGCTCCGGGGACCCTTCTGCCCACTTCGCTTCCAAAGTCAACAGCCTCTCGCACAGTTTTGGAAAGTTTGGAGACCTCTCAAAGTCCTTCACACATTCCTTCAATATTTTTTTTACGAGTGGATCATTGCGGAAAACTTCACGTCCCTGGAGCACTTAACACGGCCCCGTCCTGGCATGGCACTTGCGGGGCCATGCTGCCTTGTCCGGCCCATCTTGCCAACACAGGAGTGAATACTTCATCAGGAGGCCGGCAATCTTCTCTCCGCCTACCCCCCCGTCCTCCCCTATCCACCAACCCCCCACTCAACTCTATGCCTAGACTGGCAGTGGTGGGGGTGGTTGTCATTGTCCTCTAAAGACAGTCCCCAGAGGCAGAGCATCATGCTCTGCTGCTGCAATATATGCACGTCCTGCCCTCAGCGTTGTCTGCAGGTCCTCGTCTCAAGCACAGAAAGGGCCACGTGGCGCGGCCCTCACACATCAGGGAGCAACAGTATTCATCAACCTTCCAGCCTTGCTTTTAAATCATGAAGCGCTGAGTGTCTCCACGCCCCAGGAGCAAAGTCCTCCATGAGAGGTTATCTCCACTGAAGTGGTCACAAATCCACGCCGTCACCTCGACCTTCAGTATCACCTTCACCATCACCACACACCCTCACCATCACCATCACCACCACCCTCACCATTACCACCATCACGATCGTTATCATCAGATCACTTTCATTTCTATTCCTTCTAAGGGAGTTTAATTATATTTTTTTCTTCCAGTACGAAATGGAATTCATTTAATTATGAAAATATCAATCACAGCCTGGAGAAGAAGCCTTTGATGGGACGCTGACCTTGACCTAACGGCGCGACACACACACACACACACACACACACACACACACACACACACACACACACACACACACACACACACACACACACACACACACACACACACACACACACACACACACACACACACACTCACTCTCACTCTCACTCTCTCACTCTCTCACTCACTCACTCACTCACTCACTCACTCTCTCTCTCTCTGTTGGTCTCACCTCGGCTCTGTAGACAGTGGAGGAGCCCGGCACGGCGAGAGGTGGCCGTTGACAGGTAAGGCTGAGGGAGGAGGCGGTGATGTTGGCCAGGCCGCAAGAGGAGAGTGGCAGTGGCATTTCTGTCAAGGAGGGAAGATGGAAGCATTGGTAGTGGTCGTGGTAGTGGTAGTGGGTTGTGGTGATAATGGCCGTCACCACTAACACCGCCAACACCTTCGACAAAACAGGGGTGGGGGAGGAGAGATAGATAAATAATATGTATATATATATATATATATATATATATATATATATATATATATATATATATATATATATATATATATATATATATATATATATATATATATATATATATATATATATATATATATATATATATATATATATATATATATATATATATATATATATATATATATATATATATATATATATATATATATATATATATATATATATATATATATATATATATATATATATATATATATATATATATATATATATATATATATATATATATATATATATATATATATATATATATATATATATATATATATATATATATATATATATATATATATATATATATATATAGAGAGAGAGAGAGAGAGAGAGAGAGAGAGAGAGAGAGAGAGAGAGAGAGAGAGAGAGAGAGAGAGAGAGAGAGAGAGAGAGAGAGAGAGAGAGAGAGAGAGAGAGAGAGAGAGAGAGAGAGAGAGAGAGAGAGAGAGAGAGAGAGAGAGAGAGAGAGAGAGAGAGAGAGAGAGATTCAGCAAATATGGAAAGAAACTGAAATAAGAAGGGACAAGAATGAGACGAGACAAATGCCAGGTGAACACAACAGAAGCGTCAGAAAAGAGAAAATAGATAAAAGTGAAGAAAAAACCGAACAAAAGACAGAGAATATACACGACAAGGAAATATGAACAAGGAAAGTGAGAGGAGTGAATTATGTCTGGAGTGACAGAGAGAGAAGCTGACAAGGAGGTTAGTTAATTAGAGGTGAAAGAAGATGAAAGAGAAAGAAAAGAACTTGAAAACAAAAAAATCAAGCGAGGAATCAGCTGTCATCGGTGTGTTGCGGCGAGAGACGGAGGGCTGTAAGAAGCAGCATCAGAGTCTTCTTTCCACTCCTCAAATTAAGTTATTTTTCTCATTCTCTTCTCATTAAATCCTCTTTCTTTCATCTATTTTTCCCAGAACCTCTCCTTCCCCCCATCCCAACTCTAATGCGTCGCCATCCAGCCAGTCACCCACCCAGCCACCCAGCCAGCCAGCCAGCCAAACATCCCGAGGGGTGGAGGTGGAGTCAAGAGCTCACAATCCGTTCTCTTCCCGTCCACTAAGCTGTGTATTGTAGCGTCACCGTGAGGAGGAAAACAAGGCAGCGAGGGAAAACTTCGACACTCAGATAACTATGTTCGTCTTCGCTTCATTGCCCTTTGAGGTTTTGGTGAATGAAGTGTAGAGTATGCTATCCCTGTAAGGTGGAGATTTGCATTCGTGGTCATTGATATGTGGGGGATTGACTCAACTTACATTATGGGAATGGCGACAATATTTCTTTCTTTCTTCCATGGGTTCAGATAAAATTTACTGACACATGGAGTAAAGGAAAAACAGAATACGTTATTTTCTCTCACGTTATTTTCCTCGGTATCATCCGCGTCACAGTTCCTGAAAAGACACGCGCCTTGTTTGTAACACGACACCCACTCCCCTGACCACTGGCTTCTTCACTGCACCCGGAAGACTGTCTTGAGGAAACTGACCTGAAGAAGTGCTTCACTGATTAGCTGATCTCAGGCGCCACAAGTTGAAGAAAAATAAAACAAGACAAGATAGAAATACAAGAAGCTTTCATCGAATTGAATAAATATAATGAGTAGATGATGGGGGGGGGAGAGAGAGAGAGAGAGAGAGAGAGAGAGAGAGAGAGAGAGAGAGAGAGAGAGAGAGAGAGAGAGAGAGAGAGAGAGAGAGAGAGAGAGAGAGAGAGTGTGTGTGTGTGTATGTTTGTGGGAACCTGGCATGAAAAACTGCTTTACTGATTACCGAGGCGTCACAAATGGAGGAAAAACTAACACAAGAAAAGATAGAAATACAAGCAGCGTTCATCTAGTTATCTAAAAAATGATGAGTGAACGAGGTGGTGACAACAAAGGAGAGAGTTAGTAAGAGGTAACAATTTCCGATCGTAGGGGACTAAACCATGAGGGGGCTTGATGTACGTAGGCGTGGCGTGGGCAGGGAGCATCGGGCTTGAAAGGCTGGGAGGGGGAAGGGGAATTGTATGGTGGGGCGGAACAAGTTGGAAATTGAACTGGGCTGGAGTGGAATGATCGTGTAGGAATCAAGTGTAACGGGGCGTAAGGAGGCGTTTGAGGGCGTGGGAGGCTGGACAAGGGAAGGGGTCTGTCTGCCTGGTGGAAGTCGGAAAAGTTAGTTCGGCAGTGATGGGCGAGGCAGAAATCTTCTTTCAGCGAGGAACAGAGTGAATGAAAGACGATTTTTAATTCTTTGCCAAGTTCGCCCAATGACCGTGACGTAAAGACTGACCTTCCTTCATGAAACTGTGTGTGTGTGTGTGTGTGTGTGTGTGTGTGTGTGTGTGTGTGTGTGTGTGTGTGTGTGTGTGTGTGTGTGTGTGTGTGTGTGTGTGTGTGTGTGTGTGTGTGTTTGTGTGAGAGGGTGACTAAGACTAATACCGGTGAGAATGGAGATGGATAGATAGATAGATAAACCGAGAGAGAGAGAGAGAGAGAGAGAGAGAGAGAGAGAGAGAGAGAGAGAGAGAGAGAGAGAGAGAGAGAGAGAGAGAGAGAGAGAGAGACTGGGGAGGGGTGAAAGGGAAAGGACACGGCAAAGAAATCAGAGACTAGGACTATTGATAACTAAAAGAGTGAGTGAGTGGTTTTGACGCTGCACTGAACCCATATGAAAAAAAAAGAAGAAAAAAAATAATTATGTACCAATTACTTTTAACACATAAATTACATAAAAATAGCCTCCATCAAAAAGAAAAGCAAAGAAAAAGAAAAAAAAAGATAAAATGAAATTATGTAATATACGAAAGAACTAAAGGAAGGAAAACAGGAAGGAAGGGAGGGTTATTCTGAAGGCCGAAAAAGAAGAAATGAAAAATAAATGCGGAAACAGCGAATGTAATAAAGGAAGGGAAAAGAAAATGGAAAAAAAGAGAAGCAGAGACGCACGAAAGGAAAATAAAGAAAGGGAAAACAACAAACTGGTGCAAGGAAAGTAAGGAAGTGAGTAAGAGATAGAGTCAATAGACAGGGTGACGTTAATAGAAGGGAAGAGAGGAGAAAAGGAAGGAAATAACGTGTCAGAGGAAGAAAAGAACGAAAATTAAAAAAAGAAGCAAACCATTTTAAAATCCTTGTAGCATGTCTACACTATCTAATCTCTCTCTCTCTCTCTCTCTCTATTTACTCTTGCCTTCCATCTTGTTGCTAATTACTGGTGGAATGGACCTACTCATTGACCTCGTTTCCTCCGCACTGAGAGTTTTGCTTTCCTTCTCTCTCTCTCTCTCTCTCTCTCTCTCTCTCTCTCTCTCTCTCTGGCTTTCCGTCCTTCTATCCATGTGTGTGTGTGTGTGTGTGTGTGTGTGTGTGTGTGTGTGTGTGTGTCTCACCCGCCACTTTGATGGAGAAGCCACATGCCCGCTGCTGCCGCCCCATCTCGTTCACGGCCCAGCAAGAGAGCAGCCTGTCCTCGTATGTCTCAATGGGCGCCACGGATAGTTGGGTTGACACTCGCTCCGTCGTCGCCTCCACCAGCTGGGTCTTAATGACGTCGTTGCTGCTGTTCCACTGCCAGTGCACGGCCTTCGCTGGTGGGTGTGACGTCACGGTGCACGTTACGTTGATTGGCTTGTCGTAGATGAAGTAGGTAGTGGGCGTGGTGAGGCACTGAGGCCGATCTGTGATTAGTTGGTTCGACGGGCAAAAGAGAAAGTGAAAAAGCGGTGTTAATGTGAAAATAATGCGTGATAACAAGGGAAGGTTATTTACAGATAGGTAAGACAACAACTTCATATATTGAAAGTGCTAAAAAAAAAAAACACACACACACACACACACGCACACACATAAACAGAGGAAAAAAAGAGAGAAAAAAAAATATAGACCATTAATCTATACGAAGAAATATATACATATGATAAAAGCAAATGAGGAAAGAGAACAAAACAGATAAGAGAAAGAGTTTGATGAAGAGTCACGACGGAAAAGACGAAAAATAGGAATACAAAGGAGACACGATAAAGATCAATCTGCTTAGACAAAGGAAGAACGGCGCGTGGGGAACGTATATGAGCAAAACCAGGAAAAAAAACTTATTTATAAAAGTAGAAAACCGACTGGCGTGTGTAAACAAAGACGGCGAAAAAAATAGGCACGTCAAGATATTGATGAGAAAAAAAGGAGAATAATAGACGGAGCTCAAATATGAAAGGAAAGGAGATAAAGATAAAGAAAGGAAGAATGATAAAGAACATACAAAAGGAAAAGGAAAAAAAGGACAGAGAAAAAGAATAGACAAAATCAGGTATCAGAGAGAGAGAGAGAGAGAGAGAGAGAGAGAGAGAGAGAGAGAGAGAGAGAGAGAGAGAGAGAGAGAGAGAGAGAGAGAGAGAGCGTCACATTTTGACCGGAACAGCCAAAAAAAAAAGAAAATAGATAAAAGTAAAATAAAATAAAATAAACACACGAAAATGGAATAATAAAGAATAATGAAATAAGACGAAGAAGAAAAAAAGAAAAGAAGAAGAAAAAATAATAATGACGAAGGAACAAAGGAGAACAAATGAAGAGAAGGAAGAAAAAGGAAAGGCTGGTGTGTTGCTCTTGCTCTCTCCTCGTCAATATTACTCTCCTCCCCCCATCTTCTCACTCTCTCTCTCTCTCTCTCTCTCTTACTTATTTTCCTCTTTTTCTCTTCCTTCTTCTCTGTCTCGCTCTGTTCCCTTTCATATTTCATCTTTATTTTATCATTTTCTTTGCCTCTAATTCACAACTAAGAGCTTTTGTTTATTAGAATGTAACTTCCCTGTCTATAGGAAATGGAACCATCTCATTTCATCCCTTATAACTGTTTCCTATAAAGTTTGCTCTCTGGTTTTCTTCCTCTAGCTCGTATAATATCTATTTCCGATTTTTTCTGCTTCTATGATCTATGCTAAAGGGAGTGGAAGGTGGGGAGAGAGCCTTCTGCTTTGCTGCCCTTTGTCTCCACTATATCATCTTGGTTGTTTTAAGTTAGGTCATCTCGTATTGTCTGCATGTTCTATTATGGCTTATTCTTTTTTTTTTTTGTGGAGTTATGTCACACACACACACACACACACACACACACACACACACACACACACACACACACACACACACACACACACACACACATACATACATACATACATACATACACACACACACACACACACACACACACACACACACACACACACACACACACACACACACACACACACACACACACACACACACACACACACACACATACATATACACGCACACACACACGCACACACACACACATACATACATACATATACACGCATACACACACACACACTCTCTCTCTCTCTCTCTCTCTCTCTCTCGTTGTACCTGTCTGTCTGTCTGTCTGTCTGTCTGTCTGTCTGTCTCTCTCTCTCTCTCTCTCTCTCTCTCTCTCTCTCGTTATACCTGTCTGTCTGTCTGTCTGTCTGTCTGTCTGTCTGTCTGTCTGTCTGTCTGTCTGTCTGTCTGTCTGTCTGTCTGTCTGTCTGTCTGTCTGTCTCTCTCTCTCTCTCTCTCTCTCTCTCTCTCTCTCTCTCTCTCTCTCTCTCTCTCAAACATTTCTGCTCCCTCCCCTTCTCTTCCTCCTTTCTGCTTCCCTTCTCCAGTTGTTCTGTAATGGACTTCGCCCCTTTCTGTCCCTCTCCTCCCTCACTCCCTCCGGCGGGCAAGAAAAGCTCCTCTGCAGGCGCTTAAGGGGACGATAATCTCTCTATTTCGCCCCTCAACCACATTCCCTTAAGAAGAAGGAGAGGTAGAAGGAAGAAGAAGAAGAAAAAAAAAAATAAGGAAGAAGAAAAAAAATAAGGAAAAAGAAGAAAAAAATAAGGAAGAAGAAAAAGAAGAAGAAGACGAATAAGATGAAGAAGGGGACGAAGGAGAAGAAAGATGAAGAAGAGTTTATGTACAAATTTAACCTTTTAAATAAAAAAAAAAAAACGTACCAAAATAAATGTCTCGGATAAAATGTCCATGAAAACTATTACAAGAAAGAGAAAAGAATATTTATTAAAGGATGAAAAAAAAAAAAATGGAAAGCCTTACAAGTGAAAGGTTTAAATTCCCCCAAAATTGTCTTGATAGAAAGTCTTTGAATCCAATCCTCTCCCCACCAAAAGAATAAAAAGTGAATAAATGAAAAAAAACTCTTATTCTTACTTCCTTTTCACTCTCCAAAAGAAGGAAAAAGAAAATAAAGCATACAACATTTTCCCTTAAAAGAAGAAAATAGAAAAGAAAAGAAATATGTAAAAGAAAAATAAATAAAAAATCTCACTCTTACCTCCTTTCCACTCCCTAAAAGAAAGAAAAAGAAACTAAAACACGTGATTCTCCCTTAAAAGAAGAAAAAAGAGAAAAGAAAAAGAAATAAGTTATAAAAATCTCATTCTTACTTCCCTCACTGTTCCCTCTCACCCCGCCAAAACCAGAAAATGAAAATGAAATAAGAATAGAAAAGACTCAAACACG
>NC_059291.1:25199192-25204192 GCF_017591435.1 Portunus trituberculatus
AAGAAGAAGAAGAAGAAGAAGAAGAAGAAGAAGAAGAAGAAGAAGAAGAGAAGAAGAAGAGAAAACAACAAAAAGATGGGCGAGAGCAGAAATAAAGACAACTAACAACAACACCAAGAGGAATAGAAAAGAAAAATACAGGAAAAAAAAAAGAAAAAGAAGAATGAAATAAATAAATAAATATATATATATATATATATATATATATATATATATATATATATATATATATATAGAGAGAGAGAGAGAGAGAGAGAGAGAGAGAGAGAGAGAGAGAGAGAGAGAGAGAGAGAGAGAGAGAGAGAGAGAGAGAGAGAGAGAGAGAGAGAGAGAGAGAGAGAGAGAGAGAGAGAGAGAGAGAGAGAGAGAGAGAGAGAGAGAGAGAGAGAGAGAGAGAGAGAGAGAGAGAGAGAGAGAGAGAGAGAGAGAGAGAGAGAGAGAGAGAGAGAGAGAGAGAGAGAGAGAGAGAGAGAGAGAGAGAGAGAGAGAGAGAGAGAGAGAGAGAACCAACATACCCCTCTACCACCATCACATAGAAACTTACATCGTATCCTGAGTGTGACCGGGCTGCTGGTGACGGAGGCGAAGGAGTTAGTGGCCTGGCAGCGGTACTCCCCGGCCCGCCGACGACTCACCTTCTGCAGCACCAAGGACTCTCCCGTCAGGATCACCCCGGAGGTCATGTTCTGCACCTGCACGCGTCCCTGCGGGAGAAGCGGCCAAGCTGGGTCAGATAGGGCCAGAGGATGGGAGTGTGTGTGTGCGTGCCAATAATTACGTTGCTGAGGTAAAATATGATACTGAGGAGGAGAAAGAGGAGGAGGAGCAGGAGGAGGAGGAGGAGGAGGAATAAAGACAGACCAATGAACCTAAAAGAACAAACAGCACACTGGTTGGTATTTTCCTGCCCTTTCTGTGGTGACTGGATGATCTGACACACAGTGAGTGATG
Organism: Portunus trituberculatus; assembly: GCF_017591435.1. Taxonomy (NCBI): domain Eukaryota; kingdom Metazoa; phylum Arthropoda; class Malacostraca; order Decapoda; family Portunidae; genus Portunus; species Portunus trituberculatus. The sequence goes on from NC_059291.1 coordinate 25,200,144, forward strand.
GTTGCTTCTTCCTACCCACCAAGACTGCCAGGGAAGTTCTATGCAGAGTTTATATAATACATGAGCAATTCTTAGAAGAGAAATAGGAGGTATTACTATTCCAACAATAGTCTTTGTACGACATTTGCAAAGTAAACCAAACAAATCTCAGTCCTAATTGGCAACCAACAAACTGTACTTCATTTATTAAGCCAAAACCTTGTCTAGTCTGCTTTTAAGAATTGTAAGTGTTGTGTTATTGACAACATTATCAAGTGTTTGGAAACGTGAAGGCAGCGGTTGTGCTTTGCTTCGCAGGTTGTGATTTTTTTTTGTCAAATGTCTTGAATGTCTCAAGGTCTTGGTATATTTTACTGACAAACAAACTCTGAAGTAATTGTGTGCACTAATGATACTGAAGCCTTTCAGTATTTTGAACACTCATACTGCACCATCTCCCATCTCTCATTTAGAAACACTAAATAGACACACTTAGTTATACTTCTCTTTATGAGGAATACTTTTAAACAAAGATATCATTAGGTTTATTGTATATTGTATTCGTCTTGGTTTTTATTAAACTAATTAATTAATTTATTTTTTTCAACATGGAAGCATTGTCGTAGCAAAGAATTACAAAATGTTCATATGACCTTTTCTGATTTGTTTTACAGATGAAGACCACAAACTTGTTGGCAGCTTTAACAACTTTTCAGCAATGTTAACTCGGCTCTAAATTTCTTGATTTTACTATTCTGAGACGATCCCTTTCCGCGCTCACTGATTATTGCTTCTGTGGTGAAGGCTTTGTATTTATCGATATCATTATCGATATCTATCGATATTATTTGTTATTCCTTTTTGGTCATTTTCCTCTGTGCTGAATGTAAGAGACTTCTATCCTTTCTGGAAACGGAACTGTACAGTATAGTCCAGACGAGACCTGACCAATGGTAACTTTAATATAACATCGAACCTCCACTTTCAACATCCCTCAATATTGATTCATTCTGGTTTCTATGCATATTCATACATTGTTCTCTATTGTGGAAATTTCTTCTGATTATAAATCATAAATATTTTTCACACTGTGATCTTGTCAGAATTTCATTCTGCATTGCGTACCTATAATAAAGAATGTTCCCTATGTTGAGTGCTTTGCATTTACTTATGTTGAAATGAATTTGAAATCAAACTATTCATTCGCTCATGTTATCTAACCCTGTCTACAGTGACTCATACTTACTCAACCTATCTATCTTCACGTCGTCACCAAATTTACTTATATCGTTAATATTTTCCTGGTATATATATATATATATATATATATATATATATATATATATATATATATATATATATATATATATATATATATATATATATAAAATATCTCATCCCACTGAAAAGGATCCACCACCTCTGTCACTAATTTACATTGTCATTCCACTATATAGGGCTTAACTACCACATGAACGCCATTCACTGTACTTCCTCTACTGAATTGTGACCAGCCCATCGGTGGCGCCTACTTCCGCCTTTTCCACATAATAGCACCTCACAGCACCCCCTCGGTGGCGTCCATGTCTCCTCAGCAAGTGGGGAGCAGCAATCCCGCTGGTTCCACCCGCCACACCCTCCACCTCTGTCTCTGTGTTGGCGCTGCCAAGCCACCAGCAGCGTCCACCACTCCATCCATGGGAGCAATGCTCACAGAGACTGACATACGGTGTGCCTGATGTACCATTGTTGCAGTCCATGTCCACAGGTTGCCATAATGGTCATTGAACAAGAGCTGATATAAAAAGATAAGTTAATAATCTCAATAAAGACAGTGTTCACATTAGTAATAATCTCGGGTTTTACTGAAATTGAATGAAGCGAGTGAATGTAAATAACAACGTTTATGTTAATTAAATTTCTTTTTAATGATTAGGATATGTACATATTGTCTATCCTGCTAAACCATATTCCATAATGAAATCTCCATTTGACAGTGCAATTCCAGCCACACGTGCATGATGGTGCGAACATTGGTAAGCCTTCAGCTTTGTTGCACAAGGAACAGGCATTCAAATAACAGGCACTGGTAGATTCTGACTATTGTCTTGACTGACAGACTGCTCCTTTCCGATGGCACGAGGATGCGGTTGGATTGTTCCCTATCTTCACTTTCATTTTCATTGATACTTTGCTCACGACACTACAAAGATGTGTTACGAGACAGGCAACTCAACTTGGCTCAAATGTCACGCGTCTGTTTGGCAGGCATTGGCTTGTTCATAAGAAAGACATTCCAAAAACTAGCAAGCGTGACGTCCTCTTTTTTCAGCACTAGTCTGTTATCAGCCCTCTGGGTTTTATTGGAAAGGAAGCAGCCAATCCTTGAAATGATTTCAGGAATTACAGTGTTATTGGTATTTGTTTGATGTTTGAAGTGTTAGCTCACGCGGCGGTGTGTTTTCACCAGTTCCTGTGGCTTGGGTTCCCTTACATAATTCATGCCCGGTTGAACAATACAGAGGGCATCAGGGTCAACATCTTTAGTGACATCCTCACACGCTGTTCCCGCGTGAATATCCAATCTGCAACAGGAAACGCAAAAATTATACGCAACAGCCATTCATTTAATGGGTGCAAAACTCTAAGTACTTTACGAGGTGGCCACACGTCTTTAAGTCTCTAAGCAGGAGAGTTTCGATCTTATCCTTTGTTGGTTGATCTACAGTCTGGAGCTGACTTAGGGACGTGGGGAGTGCATTCTTTTCAATGGTTGAGTCTGATTTGCTTCATCTGGAACGTGTTGCAACATTCTGTGTATTAAGAGTCAGCTTCGAGGGCAGACTGGGACACCTGTGAAACAAGAGAGTCACACTGAGAAGACTCAGTACGTCCAGTGAACTAGAAGAACAGTTTTACCGAGAAGCAGTTTGGAAGGCCTTTCCATTAGCAAAATCATTCTCATACTGGCAGTCCTTAAGTTCTTCTAAAGCAGCGAGTCTTCTAGATTACGAATCTTACTCATGATTTCGTTCGATGATGATTTTAAAGTTGAGAAGAGAGACTAACAATGAGTACCAGCAGTCATGAAATAAGAGATCTGAGACAGTCGTCATTTGCAAGAGAGGAATGAAAAGTTGCCGCCAGCAACTGATTTCATGGAGACTAATTAGTGAAGAGATCGTCAAAGTCTAACCCGCACAGCTAACTACATACGGCATGCTCCAACTATCTGGGATCCACGACCCTCGAGCTCCAGCCATTGTCCTGTAAAGAGATAATCTGCGGCAGTCCACTCTGCCACCGCTGCTGTCCAATGGCTCTGCCGTGACTCAGCTGCGATGGACTTGGCAGATGTCACGCCCTGTCCACTGGTGGACCAGGACTATGACTGCCAGAGACGTGAAATATGTGAACACGAACTACAGTCATCCACATGCCGAGAAGGGAGGAGGAGGAGGAGGAGGAGGAGGAGGAGGAGGAGGAGGAGGAGGAGGAGGAGGAGGAGGAGAAGGAGGAGGAGGAGGAGGAGGAGAAAATCAACTTATCAAAATATAATCGGAATAGAAAGTACCAGCAGGGATATCAGGATAGAGCAAGAGCATATCGTAAATTAAATTAGCGTATTTACTAAGAGGAGAAGAGGAGAAGAGGAGGAGGAGGAGGAGGAGGAGGAGGAGGAGGAGGAGGAGGAGGAGGAGGAGGAGGAGGAGGAGGAGGAGGAGGAGGAGGAGGAAGAGGAAGAGGAGGAGGAGGAAGAGGAAGAGGAAGAGGAGGAGGAGGAGGAGGAGGAGGAGGAGGAGGAGGAGGAGGAGGAGGAGGAGGAGGAGGAGGAGGAGGAGGATAGGAGGAGGTGATGATGGTGAAATGGAAGTATAAGAGGTAAAGCTAAAAATAAAGAGAAATATAACAACATATATACAAGCAAATGCCAGAGTCTGCGAGCCACGTGTCATCCCCACAGTGCTCCTTGGCTCCCCCCATCCCTCACAGACCGCGGTGGGGACGGCAAGAACCCCGCCGCGGCTTGCAATCACGGCAAGCACGTTCACTCCTACCTCTCAAAACCT
>NC_059291.1:25211692-25219192 GCF_017591435.1 Portunus trituberculatus
AAAAGCCCCATTTAGATGTGAGAATCAAAAGCGGCATATCGTAATTTGAATGATGTCTTGAAACCTCCATCTTGAAAGAATCCAAGTCATAAAAAGGAGGAAATAAAGAGACAGGCAGGGAGTTCCAGAAAAACGGATGATTAATTGTGATAACTGGTTAATTCTTGTATCAAACTGAGAGAGGTGGACAAAATAGGATGAAAGAAAGAATAAAATCTTGTGCTGTGAGGCCAGAGGAGGAAGGAAGTAAGCAAAATCAGGAGAGCGGTTGGCGCGAAAAAATAAGTTGAAGATAATAAGGGATGCAACATTACAGCGATGATTGAGAGGCTCAAGACAGTCAATAAGTGGAGAATAGTTCATGAGACGAAAACTCTTGATTCCACCCTGCACGGGCAAGAGCTCGCTGAAAGTTTCCTTTTGTGTCTCACAATACAAGGGGGACAGTCACAGATTGTCCTTTAAAGACAACTCTCTTCATTCCCACTACATGCACCTAAGTACTCACACCTCATTCACCCTAAATTATAAACAACTTTTGACCTTGTTTGTGGATCTGCATTTCAGCGAGGCTTTCCCTCCTTTGTAAATGAGTTTGCCTTGGCCAGTGCCCGTCATACAAAGCGTTAAGGATGGAAAGGGAATGAAAGACGACGACACAACGAAAGGAAAATTCAAGCAAGGAAAGATTATTTGAAAGGTACAAGGATGAATGCAAGCAGGAGGCACGAAAGAAACAAAAACTTCAGCAGAAGGAAGAGAAAGTAAGTGACAAACTTGATGCAGCAGAAGGAAAAAAAGAAGAGAAAGTGAAAAAAAAAAAAAAAAGCGGCGACATAAGAGAATATAGAAAGTAAGGAAATGGAAGGAAATAACGAGAATAAAGCGCCAATGGGAGGAAGAGAAGATGAGAGAACACCAGCAAGAGGAGGAAAGGTTGAGGTGACAGTAGCAGGAAGAGGAGGAGGAGGAGGAGGAGGAGGAGGAGGAGGAGGAGGAGGAGGAGGAGGAGGAGGAGGAGGAGGAGGAGGAGGAGGAGGCGAGACACACCAAGCTGCTGGAGAAGGATGAAAGAGAAGCGATGCCTGGACAAGTTGGAGAGGCGGAAGGCGAAGGAAGAGACCAAGCTTGAGAAGGATGAGGAAAGACGCCACGGACTGGAAACAGGCGGCAAGGGTGGCAAGGGTGGCAAGGGTGGCAGGGGCGGTGGCAGAATATACATTGCAGACAAGTACCAATTTCAACTGCCTTTATCTTTTCTCAAGTCGACTACACTGTACACACACACTCACACACGCAGACGCACCCCCGCACACACCAACACACACACACACACACACACACACACACACACACACACACACACACACACACACACACACACACACACACACACACGGCCCCGTAGCTCAGTGGTTAGAGCGCTGATTTCACAAGCCAGAGGAGATATTTGGGTGTGTCTCCTTTCACGTGTAGCCCCTGTTCACCTAGCAGTGAGTAGGTACGGGATGTAAATCGAGGAGTTGTGACCTTGTTGTCCCGGTGTGTGGTGTGTGCCTGGTCTCAGGCCTATCCGAAGATCGGAAATAATGAGCTCTGAGCTCGTTCCGTAGGGTAACGTCTGCCTGTCTCGTCAGAGACTGCAGCAGATCAAACAGTGAATCACACACACACACACACACACACACACACACACACACACACACACACACACACACACACACACACACACACACACAGAAAAATTGACGTTACATTTGTTTTTGTGTAAGTGGCACGTGTCGTGTTTCGCTGAGATCACATTTAAAAGATGAAAATTCGCAAGTGCTGGCCACATCTTTTTCATTGTGTCAACCGTAATAAACCTACTTAATCATGGGAAGCTGATGGTGGTCTTCCTTCCAAGCTTGAGAGTTGCACTATTTCAAGATATACTTAAACACACACACACACACACACAACGAGTGTGCATACTTTTAAAGTAAGATTGGATAAGTGTAGATATGGAGACGGGGCCAAACGAGTATAAAGCCCAGGCCCTGTAAAACTACAACTAGGTAAATACAACTATGTAAATACACACACACACACACACACACACACACACACACACACACACACACACACACACACCGCGTCTTGTAGTGGTTAGCACGCTCGACTCACAATTGAGAGGGCCGGGTTCAAGTCCCGGGAAGCGGCGAGGCAAATGGGCAAGCCTCTTAATGTGTAGTCCCTGTTCACCTAGTAGTAAATAGGTACGGGATGTAACTCGAGGTGTTGTGGCCTCGCTGTCCCGGTGTGTGGAATGTGTTGTGGAATCAGTTCTACCCGAAGATCGGTCTATGAGCTCTGAGCTCGCTCCGTAATGGGGAAGACTGGCTGGGTGACCAGTGACCAGTAGGCGACCGAAGTGAATTACACACACGGAAAAAAAGAGAAATGCAAAAAAGACAATGATGTTAAAGTGAGGTTTGGAGACACTGCATACTGTACATCTTCAATTTGCTGTTACTCAAAATGTGAAGTCATTTTATGAAATGAAATGACGGAGAATTGAGAAAAGTCTTTATGTTGTGATTTGTGGATGCGCAGAGGATTATTAGTCTTGCATGGTCGTTTTTGTCAACATTCTTGCCATAAGGCTGAGCTCAGGATCATGATCATGTGTGCATATATTAATCTATGTATATAATTGACATTCAGTAATAAACAATAAACTACAACAAAAACCATTACTACATACAACAAAAAACAACAAAACCAACTACTACTACTTAATCCACACCAGTACCAGCAATGACGCATGGACGCCCCGACCACCACCACTGGACACCGAACAAACGTAGACTCCCCTTCACATTAACACAAAACTTCACTCCTCACCCAGACAAACTCTTACTGGCGGCGGGGCTGTGATGACCTGACAACACAACACTCCCGCCTCGCCGCGCCTCGCCCAGGGACACACGCTATTTGCACGAGTTAAGGTTTAAGGCATGATTAAACCCTCATGAGTTGAACGCCACCCCGCCCCGGCCCCCGTGACCGTGTCCTGAGCAGCGACACGTCAAGCTGCAGCCAGACTGATTTACTGGTATTTTATCGCACCGCACACTTTTTCAGGTCCCAAGTTAAAACTGTAAGAGGTACATGGCGTGAGTGATCGTGGCTTTAAATACTTCAGATCCCGCCACGCCTCGCTGACTGAAGCCGATGAGGGACTCGATCCTTTCCGTACGTGTCATTAGCAGTGGTGGCGGTGAAGGAGGGTAGGAAAAAGACTTACAAAAAATAGCGATAGCATGGCGCAGATTATGGAGATGAGAGAGACAATGAAAGTCACGAATGAATCAAGTCACCAAGTAAATTACACGAAGCTACAGAAAAAAAAAAAACACAAAACGAGAATTGAGAGAAAGAATATTAGAAAGAAAAAGAGAACTGACATGAAAGGCAAAATAAAAAGTTACAAAGAGTAACATAATGTAAGACGGTTCGTAAAAGACAGACAGGCAGATACACAGAGGGCGGCAGGAAAACACAAAGTCGACGTTAAAAACCCACACCCCCCAAAAAAAATGAAAGGAAAAGTGACATGGAGGGGCATCAGAGTGAATGAAAGAGGCAAAAAAGACGGGGCTACGAGGAGGAGGAGGAGGAGGAGGAGGAGGAGGAGAAGGAGGAGGGGAAGGAGGAGGAGGTGGAGGAGGAGGGGGAGGAAGAGGAGGAGGAGGAGGAGGAGGAGGAGGAGGAGGAGGAGGAGGAGGAGGAGGAGAAGGAGAAGAAGAAGAAGAAGAAGAAGAAGAAGAAGAAGAAGAAGAAGAAGAAGAAGAAGAAGAAGAAGAAGAAGAAGAAGAAGAAGAAGAAGAAGAAGAAGAAGAAGAAGAAGAAGAAGAAGAAGAAGAAGAAGAAGAAGAAGAAGAAGAAGAAGAAGAAGAAGAAGAAGAAGAAGAAGAAGAAGAAGAAGAAGAAGAAGAAGAAGAAGAAGAAGAAGAAGAAGAAGAAGAAGAAGAAGAAGAAGAAGAAGAAGAAGAAGAAGAAGAAGAAGAAGAAGAAGAAGAAGAAGAAGAAGAAGAAGAAGAAGAAGAAGAAGAAGAAGAAGAAGAAGAAGAAGAAGAAGAAGAAGAAGAAGAAGAAGAAGAAGAAGAAGAAGAAGAAGAAGAAGAAGAAGAAGAAGAAGAAGAAGAAGAAGAAGAAGAAGAAGAAGAAGAAGAAGAAGAAGAAGAAGAAGAAGAAGAAGAAGAAGAAGAAGAAGAAGAAGAAGAAGAAGAAGAAGAAGAAGAAGAAGAAGAAGAAGAAGAAGAAGAAGAAGAAGAAGAAGAAGAAGAAGAAGAAGAAGAAGAAGAAGAAGAAGAAGAAGAAGAAGAAGAAGAAGAAGAAGAAGAAGAAGAAGAAGAAGAAGAAGAAGAAGAAGAAGAAGAAGAAGAAGAAGAAGAAGAAGAAGAAGAAGAAGAAGAAGAAGAAACGAACAAAAGAAAGAAAAAAGGAAGAAAGAAAAAGAGGAAAAAAGAAAATAAAAAAACCACAAGAAAGAAAAAAAACGAAAAAAAAAAGAATAAAAAAATGAACATCACGAAGAAAGAAGGAAAGAAAGATAAAACAAGAACATTCCTCCGTTGTACTCACACTCCACGTCGAGCAGGGTGGTGTTGGTGAGGGAGGAGCCGGGCACTGCAGGGTTCTCCGCCGTACATGCCACCACAGCCCCGTGATCCGCCCGCGTTACGTTCACTGACACCGTCGCCACACTCACTAAGCCTTCCACTCTCTCCTGCAGCCACGGACAGAGGAGAGGAGTCAAAAAGAGAGTCAAAATCAGAAACTAACATCCTAGTACATCACACATACACTCATGCGCACGAACACGGGGCAGTCAAGACAACTCCCACACTAGAAACAGACATAGAGACCAACACATGCAAGGCACAAAGAATGAAAAGGAGTAGAAATCAGAAAACAACACCATAGTAGATCACACACACAAACACGCACACCCACCCACCCACCCACACACACACGAGACAGTCAAGGCAGCTCACAAACAAGCCACAAACACAGACAGAGACCAGCAAATATAAGCCAGGGTTCAGGAGGAGGCAGCGTTACAAAGGCTTTATCATTCCCATCGGACATCGGACATCGGACACCTGTTGCCTTGTCCTCCTCCTCCTCTTCTGCCTCGCCTCTCTCCTGCAGCCCAGCCTCTTTCCTGCAGTCCCGCCCCCCCTCCTTCTCCCCCTCCCCACGCAGCTTCCTCTCTCTGGCCTCTGCTTAACCTACGCCAAGCCTATCAATTATTCGAGGGAGATTTAAGCGACTCGTTTTTCAAAATTTCTCATTAGTTTGTGCTCGAAGTTGAGAAAGAAAAAAATACTTACCGAGCATTAAAGGAGACAGGGAAAAAATACAGTCTAATGCAAATTTACAGGTGTTGTGCAGGGATTTGATTCTAATTTACGAGACAAGGAATCTAGTGGGAATTATAGCAGCGAGGGAAGAGAGCATAGGAAAGTAAGTAAGTGAGAGGGAGGTGAAGGGACATGAAGGGGAAAGTAAGAAGGTGAAGCAAAGGAGTATAATTGGAGCACAGTAAAGTAAAGGGAGGGGAAAAGAAGTGGAGGAATGTTAGGGAAAAAAATAATATAAAGGGAAGTATAAGAAAGTAAGGGGAATCAAAGGGAAGTGAGGGGGTGGCAAAGGAATGCAAAGGAAAGTGAAAAGAGGTGAAGGGTAGGAGCACATTCCAGATATACAGGAGAGTAAAGTGAACGAAAAGAGTAAAAGAAAGTAACGAAAAAGTACGAAGGTAAAAAGAAGAAAAGGGAATGTCGAGCAAGGTAAGATAGAATGAGTGTAAGAAGTGAACGGAAGTAAAGCGAGGTAAAAAGAACAGAGTGTACGTAGAAAATTTTTGCTCCGAGATGTCGAGCAAAATATGGGAAGATTTGTAATGTCACTGTGCGTGGGACGAAAAATCGACTGAAGGAGATATAAAATAAGGAGCTTCATGGTAAAAGGAAGAAAGAACAAGAAAAAAAAAAGTGGTTGTGGGCGGGAGGTATAAGCAAGTGCTTGTGGTACAGAGAGAAAAGACGCTGAGAAAAGATTACTTAACATAAGGTCATAACAAATATACACAATAGCTCTTGCTGGCTCCAGGAACTGATAGGAAATAATCTCTCACCTAAATAATTTAGGCCAAGGAACAAAAAGATATTTGTTTAGTTGACAAAATAGAAAGGTAAAAAAGGACATTCGTTCCCTGATGAAAGGAAAAGAAGAGCTCTTCACCATCAGTCAAGGAGCATTATAAATTTCTGACTGACGATAGAAAAAAACAGCTTTTGGTCATTACTTTAATGTATTCACTGGCTTAGACTTTACACCTCTGACTCACCTCACTGTTTTGGATCGCTGACTCTTAAATCTTATGAGATGAAACGTTTAGGGCGAGAATCATGTTGGGAATGATAAAACTTTCCATCTGGTCCATTTTTCCAGTAAAATCGTGTTCCAGCAACTTCGTGATTATAAGTGTAGTGTGGTACGTCGATTCCGGAGACTTGTTGACAATTAGCAGGCGCAGTGGTGCCAATTGTTGCTGGTCCCAAGAACTTTCAGCGGATAAAGTGTTTTTTTATAGCGTGGGAACGAGGGTGTGGTTAATGTCAACATATTTCTCTTTTTTCTTTTAAATAAGTGTTGTGTGGTGCACATGGATGAATGACGATGTGTATGCGAGAAATGCGATTTTATACACATCTATCATTTTTACATTACCTTTTCATATATTCTTATCATTGTAACACGCTGGAATTATAAACACAAAGTGATATATTCAAAATGAAATATGGGCATGTAAAAAGATACGAAAATGTTGTGAGAGGTTTTGGAATGTGACTCGAGGAAAGATGGAAGAAAGGCAGCCCTGCTGAGCCGAACGCCCCCTTACACCAAGCTCTTGTCAACTGCTGTCACGCTACACAGCCGTCATTTGTCTTGCAGTGCTAGCCAGTGAGAGAGCGACCTACCACAGCAAGGAGGAGACTCAAGCATGGCTGCTCCCTCTCTACCCTTCTTTGTTTTCTTTCTCAATACATCATGAAGGGAGCAAGAACCTTCGCAGTTATTCCAGGCAGTATCTGGTACACATACTGCTTACCACCCACATTTTACGTGCTCCGTACTTTCTTTAACTTCATTTTCAATCCATAGTTGACTGTTACATAGTGTGTGTGTGCAGCCAAGGATAGAACTTGTTCTCCTGTCCACACTCCTCACTCTTGAACATTTTCCACCAGTTGACTATGACTTTATTGTCACTCACACTGAAGTCATCCAGTTATATAAAGTTCTTTGACAATTTGACTTTCAAAGTAGAGCACGATTTCACTCATTTCTTCCTTTCTGAAGATCTCTACACTTGAAGGTTTCAATGTTCACCACAAGCTTTGCTATCTTACATTTTTGTATCTTGTCCCATTAATCCACTACCGC
>NC_059291.1:25224192-25229192 GCF_017591435.1 Portunus trituberculatus
ACAAAGAAAAACAAAATAAAGAGAGAAAACAGTGTATGAAGACAAAGAAAACAGAGAAAAATACTATATGAAAACAAATAGAGGAAAAAGTGTATGAAAACAAATAAAATAAAATAAAGAGAGAAAACAGTGTATATATAAAAAAAAAAAAAAAAATAGAGAAAAAATGTGTATGAAGACAAAAAAAAAAAAAAAACACGAGAAATATCACATCACAATAATATTCAACTGAAAATAACAAAGAAGTAATGAACAAAGTGAAGGTAAACATTGTGACCACAGTAACATTCAGTACACAGTCGTAGGAGAAGAGGAAAACAAGCAATGGAAAGGTAATCCCGTACAAAAGGCAACAAGTTTAAGCAGAAGCCATTGCCACACACCTGCCAAGAGTACCTGCCAATACAGAGGGTAATTTAAAGGCCAAAGTGAGAGAAATTCTACCTCTCCATTTTCTCTCCCTCTTCTTCCACCCCCGAAAATAATTCATCTCTTTTTATTCCTAGTTTTTTCTTACCTGTGTTTTTTTTCTTCTCAGTTTATTTTTTATTATTTTCATTTACTTCCTTCAAACCATGGATCTCTCTCTCTCTCTCTCTCTCTCTCTCTCTCTCTCTCTCTCTCTCTCTCTACCAACAGCTATCTTCTATTTTATTTAAGATTTTCCTCTCCACCCTCCTTCCAGATCCTCCCATTCCTCTCTCTACTCATTTTTATCTCCTTTCCTATTTTTCTATTTTTTTTCCATATCCCTGTCTTCTCTTTCAAACCCTCCCTCAGTTTCTCCTCCATGTTTTCCTTTCCTCTTTCTATTTTACCTTTTCTATTCATCACCTTTTAAACTATTCATTGTCCTTTGCCACCTCGTATATTCATCTTTCTTCTCTATTTTCCCCTTCGTAAGCCTCTCCCTCCCTCCCTCTCTCTCTCTCTCTCTCTCTCTCTCTCTCTCTCTCTCTCCCACACACACACACACACACCTGCCTTCTCCTCTTCGTTACTTATTATTACTCTCTCTCTCTCTCTCTCCATTTCCTCCTTTTATTTTCTCTCTTTTGTGCACGTTCCTCCATTCACCGTCCTTCCTTTTCCGCTTCCTTTTCTCCCTCCTTTTTTTCTCTTTTAAGTTCTCCCGCCCTCCTCTCTTGACGCAGCTGACTGTTTCTCTTTAGTTTTATCTCCCTTCTCTCCTCTACTCTTCCTATCTTTTCCTTTGCTGTCCCCTCCTTTCCTCCCTCTGTTCTCTCTCATTCTTCTGTCTGTCTTTTACAAATTTTGTCTCTAAATTTTTTTTCTGTTCTTCTCTCTCTCTCTCTCTCTCTCTCTCTCTCTCTCTCTCTCTCTCTGTGTGTGTGTGTGCCTCTCTTTCTCTCTCTGTCTCTATCTCTCTCTCTCTCTCATGTCTCCCTCCCAGGACATTATCAAGTGGGGAATGAGAGGGAGAGGGAGAGGGAGAGGGAGAGGAGAGGAGAGAGAGAGAGGGACACGGTACACCTTTTAAAAGATAAGACAGGTGTCCCTAGGGAGTCTCAGATGCCCTGCCTCTCTCTCTCTCTCTCTCTCTCTCTCTCTCTTTTCTCTCTATACTTCTCTCCATCTGTCCCTTTTTTATCTTTCCTCCTCTCTGTGTGCGTCCTCTTCACCCGCTGGTAGTGGTGGTGGTGGTGGTGGTGGTGGTGGTGGTGGTGCACTGTCCTATCTCTTTACCGCGTAGTTAACTAAAATGAGCTCACAAACAGTCATGCAAGGAACTAAAGGGTAGCTACTGCTTGGTTAACTTATGTACACTCTCTCTCTCTCTCTCTCTCTCTCTCTCTCTCTCTCTCTCTCTCTCTCTCTCTCTCTCCCCAAAGTCATTCAAGTTACAGGTTTGTTGAATTAAACCGCCTTTCCTGCCATCTTCCTTCTCTCCATTCTCTTTCTTCCCTCCATCCCTCCTCCTCCCCTCCCTCCTTTCCTCCTCCCCCGACACTCACGGTAGAGGGTGATGGTGGCCGAGGCAGGGACAGGCGAGGCGAGTGGCGTGTTGGAAGCAGTGCAGGCCAGTGTATGGTTGTGCCACGCTCGGCTGATGCTCTGTATCACCAGCTCGCTTCGCACCTGCAGCACACAACACCTGGTCTCATTCACTGCACTACACACATACACATGTACAGTACATACACAGCCACACACACACACACACACACACACACACACACACACACACACACACACACACACACGAAAAGGTTAGGAAAGAGTGAGTGAATGTGTATGGTAAGTTTTTTGAGTTTTTCTTTTGTCTTTATCTTCTTAGTATTTGATTTCTGTAATAACACACACACACACACACACACACACACACACACACACACACACACACACACACACACACACACACGTATAGGTCAGAAAAGGATTAGTAGATGATGGAAATGTAAGTGCACGTTGTGTAAGGTATGCATAGAGATTTTTGTCGTTTTTTGTCTTTTTAATTAGTTTTAAGTGAAATGTAATAAATCGTTTGTTTGGATATAAAGAAAGATGAAAAATATGAAGTGAATCCCGTCATGGTTAACCTCTTCAATACCATGACGCGTTTCCATATTCATTCTGCTTACCATTTGGTGATTTCATACAGCTTCAGAAACTTGTGTGGGACATTAAAATAGTGACGACTGTAGCCATTAGTCTTCTGATCTTCAACGACTCTTCCTAATGTCAATAAAATGGTCTAATCGTACATAAATCTCAAGGTAAAAATGTGTCATAGTATTGAAGGGGTAAAGCTACAGAATTACGTATTTAAGAAACTGTAGTACTGAAAAAATAATAGTGAGTAAAAGTTGTGAGTAATTATGGCTAAAGATTTAGTTAGTAGTGGAAGGCCAAAGGAAAGTTAGTTAAGCTGGTATAAATAAATCAGCGTGGTGGGCAAAGTTGGGAAGGTTTTCATGGGTAGCCAGAGTAAAGAGGTAAATGTACACAGTCTATAAAGACAGGAGTGTGAAGACAGGCCATTTATAGAAAGTGTCTGGTGATCTATGTGGGGAAGAACATCACCTACAAAACTTACACTATATTCACACATCACACACCACACACACACACACACACACACACACACACACACACACACAACACAAAAAAAAAAAAAATTAAACTCAACAAAAACATACATCACACAAATTCATATTAAACAGTCACCATAAAATAACGAAAAAGTAATAAAAAAGCGATAAAAACACTAAAAAAGAAGAAAAAAAAAGAAAAGAAAAAGCGTCCCCTCCAAGGTGCCAGGTAAGAGCAACAATCATCAGGTGCGTCCCCATTGGTTGACTCACGGCTCGGGGGCACCATACCAGCCAATCAGCGGAGACCTCCACCTTCTGCGTTGCCGGCAGGATACTCACCCGCCCCGGACCATCCTCCTCCTCTCCGCCGCTGCGCAGGATGTGATTGTTGCGCCACCAGGTGAGTTTGGGGCGTGGCTGACCTGAGGGTGGACGGAGATAAGGAGATATGACTTATTTGATTGGGTGGTGTGTCTTTGCTATGCTTTTTCTTGTCTATTCTAGTTATGCGCCTTAAAACAGCTTAATGGATCTATTCTCAAAGGGCGTAGCGAGATGAAGTGGTGTTGTAATGAGCGTTGGGTGAAGGAGTAGAGAAGGAGAGTTGGTAAGTGAAGGAATGAGATGGAGAAGGTGTGTTTTGAAGAGATGGGAAGGCAGGGTGTGAATGATGTGTTGTCTTGTGGAGTTGTGGAGAACAGGGGAGAAGTGAAGGATACCTATATAGAGTGGTAAGGATACAAACTGAATGATATCTACTACTACTACTACTACTACTACTACTACTACTACTACTACTACTACTACTACTACTACTACTACTACTACTACTACTTTCTTATGTAACGAGCAAGCCAGAGTAGGTCCGAAAGAGATAGCCAAAAGAAATGGAAAAATGTCTTGAAACCTCCCTCTTAAATGAGTTCGAGTTATAGGTAAATAGAAATAGAGAAGCAGGCAGGGAGTTTCAATGTTTACCAGAGAAAGGGATGAGTGATTGAAAGTCCTACGTAACTCTTGTGTTAGAGAGATGGACAGAATAAGGATGAGAAAAAGAAGAAAGTCTAGAACAACTACTACTACTACTAATACGACTATAACAACAACAACAACAACAACAACAACAACAACAAGTACCACTACTACTCTTACAATAACACCACAACAACCACCACCACAACCACCATCACCAAATCCTCTATCACTATCATGACGAAAACAACAAAGATCAAACGAACAACATAAAAAAAAAAAAACGAAACAAGAACAATAACACCTCGTTTTCCACCCACTCACAAAACCACCAGAGCTCTCACTTACCCCCAAGAGCGACACACTCCACTCTGACCGTCTGTCCAGTGAAGTAGGGTCCCAGCACGTCCTCCTCGATAGACAGACCCTCCTTGTCCACCAAACGCACTTTCTTGGGCAGCTCTGAAAGACGAAGGGTTGGCGGGATGAAGAAAGAGAGGTTTAGATGCGATAAAAGAGTGAAGCAATACGATGAGAAAGTGAAGAATGAAATAAAGATAGTTTCTAGAGATGATATAATGAAACAATAACAAATAAAGGTTTAGAGGTGATAAGAGAATAGAACAGTAATAAAAAGAGCGTTGAAAATGAAGAGTGGAGACGTCAGTGGGATAAAATAATAGAACAATTGAAAGAAGGTAACACTGGAAGACGTGGAGGCGATAGGAGATTAAAGGGGAAAAAAAGGGCTAGGAGATTAAAATAGAGAGAGGAGTAGAGGCGATAAGAGAATAAAACAATAGTAAAGAAAACGTAGAAGAAAGAAACGTAGAGAACAGTGGAGGTGATAGGATAACGAAGCAAAAAGAAAAGGAAGGCTAAAGAATGAAATATAAGGAGAAGGAGAGGTGATAAATGAAGGAATCAATGGAGAAGAAAGGTTAGAGGAAGGAAATATATGGAGAGGCAGAG
>NC_059291.1:25234192-25236692 GCF_017591435.1 Portunus trituberculatus
AACTTTTTCTGATTTAAATTCAAAGGTTCTTCCAATGAACCCAACTAATTTATTTGCATTCTTTACTGCTTCTGTGCAGTGTTTGCTCGGCTTGAGATCTTTAGACACCACAACACCAAGATCTTTTTCATTCTCAGCACTTTCCAGAGGTACATTACTCATTACGTATTTTGCTTGTACATTGTTACTTCCAATGTGTAAGACTTTACACTTTTCTATATTGAATTTCATTTGCCATTTTTCTGCCCAGCGTGTCAGTTTATTTAAGTCACACTGTAGTTCTTGCCATTGTGACGTTGATGTAACTTTGCTCATTATTTTGGTGTCGTCCGCGAATTTGCTTATTTTACAAGTGATTCCTTCATCAATATCATTAATATAAACAATGAAAAGAACTGGTCCTAATACAGAGCCTTGAGGAACACCACTTTTCACATTGTGCCACTCTGATTCTTTTCCATTTATAACAACTCGTTGCTTTCTGTCAGAGAGCCAGTCTTCCAACCATTTCAGGGTATTTCCAGCTATGCCGTGAGCTTTTACTTTGCTGATTAGCCTCTTGTGAGGGACAGTGTCGAAAGCTTTCTGGAAATCAAGATAAATAACATCCACTGCTTTTGTCTCGTCATACGAGTTAAAAACTTCATAAAAGAAGTCTAGTAGGTTTGTTAAGCAGGATCTCTTGTTTCTGAAACCATGTTGTGAATCCTTCATGATCTTATTTTCTTCTAAAAATTTGACAATCTTATCTCTGATTATCGTTTCCATCAGCTTGCACACTACTGAAGTAAGGCTGATTGGTCTGTAATTAGCTGGGAGTGATTTATTTCCTTTCTTGAAAATGGGCGTGACATTTGCTAGCTTCCACTCCTGGGGACTTTCCTGCTTGTAAAGTTTTATTGAATATAATCGTGAGTGGTTTCACGAGCTCATTTTTCGCTTCTTTGAGAAGCCTGGGTGATATCTTGTCTGGTCCAGGCGTTTTGTTTACGTTCATGCTGTTCATGACTGTGAGGATTTCATTTTCTGTAACTATGAAGTCAGGCAGTGTTTTGCCTTGTGCCTGAGGCTCTGGCATGGGCAGACTATTTTGGACATCTTCAGTCGTGAAGACTGTTGAGAAGAATCTATTTAGGACGTTTGCCATTTCAGCTTCGTTATCTATTTGGTTTCCGTTTTCTGTTATGAGTGGACCAATTGTTGAGGCTAAGACTCTTTTGGATTTTACATAACTGTGAAATTCCTTTGGGTTGGTTTTACAGGAGTTTGCGATCTGAGCTTCTACAGATTTTTTGCTGCTTTTTATCAACTTTTTTGCTTTTCTACGCAATCTGTCATGCTCTAATTTATCATTATTATGCTGTGTTAATTTGTATTTGTTGTATGCTTCTTTCTTTGCTAGAAGACAGCTTTTAATTTCATTATTCCACCATTTCGGTTTGGTGTTTAGTAGTTTCCTTCTGTTTCTTAGTGGTATACACATCTTAGCTGTATCATTTATCTTTTCAGCAAACACCTCCCATGTCTTATCTACATCTGGTGTTTCCAGCAGTATATTCCAGTCAATGGATGCAAGCTGCATACGGAGTCTTGTGTAGTTTGCACGCCGATAGTCTGGCACTTTTTCTTTACTTTCATTCACTTTTCCTTTGTCAAAATTTATGGTGAATTTTAAGGAGCGATGATCGCTGGAACTGAATTCTGGTCCAATTTCCACATTTTCAATAGTATTCTCATCATTTGTTAGAACGATATCAAGGATATTGTTTCCTCTTGTCGGATGCTTGATGTGTTGGTGGAGGGAGCTTTCAAGCATGCTATTATACAGCTGCTGGCCAGCGTGAGCTGTCAGTGGTTCGCCCCACCTTGTGACTGGAAGGTTAAAATCTCCCATAATTATGCAATTGTTTACGCAGCAAATGTCCGCGATTTGTTCATACAATTGTTCGTCTGTGGCGGGTGACTGGGCTGGAGGACGATAGACGAGACCTAATGATATTCTTCGGGATTTATTTTCTATATGAATGAAATTGACATCTATGTTTGCAATGGTTGAAGTTGGCATCACACGAGCACGAAGATTACTTTTAACGTAAAACATTACACCGCCCCCTGTACGGTGAGATCTTTCGCTACTAAAAATGTTATAGCCATCAAGTGAGTATTCTGCGAGGTAATCTCTGTGTGTTGTATTAATCCAAGTTTCTGTGATGCCGATGATGTCATAGTTTTCTTGATGTATAAGAGCTTGGAGCTCATTAAATTTATTTCGTAAACTACGGGCATTGAAATAGCAAGCTCTGATCTTGCCTGAATCTGAAGATGAACTTACGACGCTGAAGTTCCTTCTGCCACCTGCACGTTTTTTGATCTGTGGAGACAAACTTTATCATGAATTAATCTCCCCATCCTGGCTGCTGGAGGAGGAGGAGAAGGAGGAGAAGGAGGAGGAGGAGGAGGAGGAGGAGGAGGAGGAGGAGGAGGAGGAGGAGGAGGTGGT
>NC_059291.1:25239192-25249192 GCF_017591435.1 Portunus trituberculatus
CTCTCTCTCTCTCTCTCTCTCTACGCCATACACAATGTAGCTTGTTTTCCCTTCTGATTTTTCTATTTCATCTTTTATTCATGTTATTTTCTTCCCCTTCTTTACTTCTTGCCTGCCTTCTTCTCTCCAGCAGCGTGAAGGGAGGGAAGGTGACAGGTAGGAAAGAAAGACAGGTAAAAAGTATATATTAAAGAGATGGAGGTGAGGGAAAATTGAAAAGTCTCGTGTGTGTGTGTGTGTGTGGGAGGGGTAGGAGGTCAACTGGGGCTATCATTGGCATACTTGTGTGCATGCGAGGTCCCACACACACACACACACACACACACACATGGGACAACAAGTACACACAAGACATGACGCACGACTGACTGTATAAGTAGAGAAAAAAACAAACAAAGGAAAGGCACTAATTGACATACAGAACATTCAATTCGACTTTGCAATTGAAAACTCTTGTTCAATTAGTGTTTAAAAAAAATGAAAGAGAAAAGAAAATATTGAAGCGAATAGGCACGCGAGAGAGAGAGAGAGAGAGAGAGAGAGAGAGAGAGAGAGAGAGAGAGAGAGAGAGAGAGAGAGAGAGAGAGAGAGAGAGAACATACATACATAAAAATGAAGAGTTACATTGCATATTCCGTGTGAAATGCAGTTTGCAGTCTCTCACTCACTCTCTCTCTCTCTCTCTCTCTCTCTCTCTCTCTCTCTCTCTCTCTCTCTCTTTCAGGTGCAGGTGGAACACGCCAACACGCCGCTAACTGCACCACCATTAGTATTGCTGCGAACAAAGGATTTAATGGAGCGAGTGGTTATTTGAGAGAGAGAGAGAGAGAGAGAGAGAGAGAGAGAGAGAGAGAGAGAGAGAGAGAGAGAGAGAGAGAGAGAGAGAGAGAGAGAGAGAGAGAGAGAGAGAGAGAGAGAGAGAGAGAGGAGAGAGAGAGAGAGAGATAACAACAAAGAGAGAGAGAGAGAGAAGAGAGAGAGAGAGAGAGAGAGAGAGATAAGAGATGGTTGTCATGGTAGCAGCAACAAAGGTGGTGCTTGTAAAGAAAAGGGATTGTGGCAGCAGTAGTAGTAGTAGTAGTAGTAGTAGTAGTAGTAGTAGTAGTAGTAGTAGTAGTAGTAATTATTGTTTTTGTAATTGTTATTAATGTTGGTGCTGATGTTGTTGTTGTTGTTGTTGTTGTTGTTGTTGTTGTTGTTGTTGTTGTTGTTGTTGTTGTTTGTTGTTGTAGTTGTTATTGATGATGTTCGTTGTCGTTGTTGTATCAATGCAATATTCACATGAACTTACATCAACACTACTCTGTCACTTTTACATATACATTAATCACACAGGAATTTCACAACAGCAAATCTTAACACCACCACCACCACCACCACCACCACCACCACCACCACCACCACAGCAACAACAACAACAAGAACGATCATTCTCATCCCAACCGTATGACCCCCACCACCACCACCACCACCATCACCACCTGTTACTATTAATCTCATCAGTAAGCAGCAGAGGAAGGAAATTTAGCCATAATATATCCAGGTATTTCATCTCGCAGGAGGAACAACTGACCCCGAGCTCGCCTGCCTTCCTCCTTCCCGCCTGTCATCCTTCTGGACACACCACCTCGCCTGCCTGCCTGTCTGTCTGTCCCTCCCTTAGAACTCAACGCTTTTGTCTTTCCGTTCTTCCCTCCCTCACCCATGCTTGTCTCTCCGTCTCTCCCTCACTGACACAGATCTAACATTCTCTCCCTGTCACAGATCCTTGCCTCTCCTCTCTTCTCCCTGCCACATCGCCTTTGCTTGTCTCGTTCTCCCTTGTCTTTGCTTCCCTCCCTCCCTCACCCATGCCTGTCTCTTCGTCTCTCCCTAAACGGAACATCTCTACCAATCTCTCCCTCTGTTTCACGGCTCCCTGCCTATTTCTTTTTCCTTTTCCCTGCTACAACGCCTCTGCCAGTCTCGTCATTTTTGTGTCTTCCTTCCTCATTCATGTCTGTCTCTTCTTTCTCCATGAATGACAGACCTAACATTCTCTCCCTCCCTGTCACAACTCCCTGCCTATTTCTTCTTCCCTCTCCCTGCTACAGCACCTTTGCCAGTCTCGTCTCGTTATTCTGTCCTTTCCTATCTGCCACATACTTTTCCTTGTCTCTACGTCCTTCCCTTCCTAATTCAACTTCCTTGCCTGCATGTCATCCCTTCCCTCCCTGACGCAGTTCCCCTGCCAAGCGCCCCTGTCTGTCTCTCCCTCCTGACGTCACCAGGGTGCAGTAATTCATCTGATCGCTGACTTGCTCGATGGCGGCCAATAGCTGCTTCCATTATTGAACGGCACGCGAAGCTGTCCTGTCTTGGGAATCTGCTGTGTTTATCGTATTCCAATCCCGCATGACAACTTATGTGCAGACCTGCTGCTGCACACACGCACACATACATGCACACACACACACACACACACACACACACACACACACACATATTCCTCGGGTAGCGTTTCTAAGATGGCAGACACCCACACACGCGCGTGCACACTGTTACAAGCACATTCTCACGCATTTTTAGTTTCGGAAAGGAGAAACACACACACACACACACACACACACACACACACACACACACACACACACACACACACACACACACACACACACACACCGTAGTGTAGTGGTCAGCACGCTCGGCTCACAACCGAGAGGGTCCGGGTTCGAGTCCCGGAAAGCGGCGAGGCAAATATGTAGCCCCTGTTCAGCTAGCAGTAAATAGGTAAGGGATGTAACTGGAGGGGTTGTGGCCTCGCTTTCCCGGTGTGTGGAGTGTGTTGTGGTCTCAGTCCTACCCGAAGATCGGTCTATGAGCTCTGAGCTCGCTCCGTAATGGGAAGAGGCTGGCTGAGTGACCAGCAGACGACCGTGGTGAATTACACACACACACACACACACACACACACACACACACACACACACACACACACACACACGAACAAAAAGAAAAAAAACTGAAGACGGATAAAAACGAAATTCCTGCAACAATTAGCTCGGCATGTAACGGCGGTCATTTTCTGTTAAAAACGACAAAAGAAAGCTAATAAAAGACTTAGCATTTACGTACACATTCCTGTATACACACTCGCACACACGCCCACACGCACACACCACCACCACCACCACCACCACCTCCTACTCTCCGTCCTCTCTTTTTCTTCTTCTTCTCCCTCCTTCTCTTCCACCTTCTTATGCTTATCCTTTACTTTTCTTCCACCTCTTTTATTCCTATTCTTTCATCACATCCTAGTCCCCTTCTTCTTTTTTTCTTCACGTTCCCATTTTCTTGTTCTTCCTCTTCTTCCACCTTCTTATTAATGTCCTTCTCTTCTCTGCCATCTCTTCTCTTCTTAATCTTTCATTTCATCCTGCTTCTTTACTTTTCTTTTCCTTTTCCTTTTCCCATTTTCTCGTCCCCATCGTTTTCCTCTTACTCTTCTACCGCCTCTTCCTTGTCATTCTCTTCTTTTTCCTCCTCTTCCTTTCTTACTTTTCACAACGTCCTTCTCCTCTCTTTCCTCTTCTTTTCCTAAATCTTTATCCGTCTCTACGTACCCCGTTTCTTCTTCCTCCTCCTCTTTCACCTCTTCTTCCTTGTCCTATTTTCTTTCACCTCTCCTCCTTCTCCTCCTCCTCATCCCCCTTTTTTCTATTCCTTTCCTTCCTTTTTCTCTTCTGCACCTGCGCTCCTCACGAAGAGACGAACAGACAGACAGACAGACACAGAGAAGGACATAAAAATCTAATGTACTAATTTGCACTCAGATATCACCCCCCCCTCCCTTGGACACCGTCGCTGCCACCTTCCCATCGCTGCCTTGACTTCGTGTGCAGGAAGATTCATTTGATGTCCAAGAACTTCGCAGCGGGTCACTTGTAAGGTCACGCTGAGTCACGAACTGGGTGATAGGAAGGTAACGAGTCTGGAATAGGTTAGGTTAGGTTAGGTTTGGTGAGGTTAAGTTAAGTTAAGGTAAGTTAGTTGAGTCAGGCTAAGTTAGTTTAAGTTAGCTTAGGTTTGATTAGGTTCGCTTATATTTAATTTGATTATATTTTTGGTGGGTAGATCTGGTCTTTCTTTCTTTCTTTCTTTCTTTCTTCTTTTCTTTTCTTTTCTTTTCTCTCTGTCTCTGTGTCTGTCTGTCTGTCTGTCTCTCTCGGCTCTACTCACTGCGTGAATGCGCGCGCGCGTGTGTGTGTGTGTGTGTGTGTGTGTGTGTAATAGGAGCGTCAGGTGTGGTATCACTGTGCAGCATCAATATTCGAGGCGGTATTGAGGTGTTGTATGATGTCGTGGTGTTGAGTTACGAGATGTGTCGAGGTGGTGTAGATGGCGGCGGCGGTGCTGGCGGCGGTGGCGGCGGCAATAATAGTAGCAGCGGTGGTGTGACATGAGGGAAGGTGAGAATATTGAAAGGAGAATAAAAAAAACAAAAAACAAAACAAAAAAGTGAGTGTGTTTGTGGGTACGTGCGTAAGAGAGGGGGTGGGTGGGGGGAGGAAGAAGGACAGCAGCAATAAAGAAGCAACACAGAAGAACACAAAGGATAAAACACAGAAGCACACACACCTGTTTGTTCCACTTACGAGACTGTTGTGTTGTGTTGAGCTGCAGTGGCTAATTCAAACTGAGAGATGCCTGGTAGTAAAGTTGAAGGATGAAGAAGGAAGAGAAGAAAGAAGGAAGGAAGGGAGGGAAAAGGCAGGCAGGAAGAAAGGAGACGAGAAAGGAAAGAAGGAAGAAAGGAAAGAAGGAAGAATAGAAGGTAAGTTTGAAAGAAGGGGAGAAGGAGGGTAAATAGTAAAGAAGGAAAAGGAAGGAAGGTGAGTAGGAAAGAAAGAAGGAAGGATGGAAGGAAGGAACAACAATAACAAAACAACACAAACAACACACCCGCTACTGAAACAATGCAACCACCACCACCACCACCACCACCACCACCACCACCACAACAACAACAACAACAACAAAAACAACAACAACAACAACAACCGTAACAATAACACGGTGATAACAATGCTTCTGATGTCGCTCCAATAGAACTGAATTAAGAAAACTGCGCAGAAAAGGAAGTAAGAGCGAGAGGGAGACAGAGACAGAGACAGAGAGAGAGAGAGAGAGAGAGAGAGAGAGAGAGAGAGAGAGAGAGGTGATGACGTTAGTGTGGATTAATTCAATAATAATTCGCTCAGTAGTGTGCCATTGCAATTTCAGTTCCGTGTGGATACTGAGGTGAACTGAAGTGAAGGGATGTGAACTCAAGTGGAAGGTCGTGAGGTGGATGAGGAGGAAGAAGAAGAAGAAAAGAGGAGGAGGAGGAGGAGGAGGAGGAGGAGAAGGAAGTAGTGAAAGTAAAGAGGTGGTGTTGAAGTGGGAGAAGACGTGGAAGAGTGGAGTAAGAGGTGAAGACCAGATAAGTGGAGAGTAAGATGATGATGTAATGAAAGAAGAAGAAGAAGAAGAAGAAGAAGAAGAAGAAGAAGAAGAAGAAGAAGAAGAAGAAGAAGAAGAAGAAGAAGAAGAAGAAGAAGAAGAAGAAGAAGAAGAAGAAGAAGAAGAAGAAGAAGAAGAAGAAGAAGAAGAAGAAGAAGAAGAAGAAGAAGAAGAAGAAGAAGAAGAAGAAGAAGAAGAAGAAGAAGAAGAAGAAGAAGAAGAAGAAGAAGAAGAAGAAGAAGAAGAAGAAGAAGAAGAAGAAGAAGAAGAAGAAGAAGAAGAAGAAGAAGAAGAAGAAGAAGAAGAAGAAGAAGAAGAAGAAGAAGAAGAAGAAGAAGAAGAAGAAGAAGAAGAAGAAGAAGAAGAAGAAGAAGAAGAAGAAGAAGAAGAAGAAGAAGAAGAAGAAGAAGAAGAAGAAGAAGAAGAAGAAGAAGAAGAAGAAGAAGAAGAAGAAGAAGAAGAAGAAGAAGAAGAAGAAGAAGAAGAAGAAGAAGAAGAAGAAGAAGAAGAAGAAGAAGAAGAAGAAGAAGAAGAAGAAGAAGAAGAAGAAGAAGAAGAAGAAGAAGAAGAAGAAGAAGAAGAAGAAGAAGAAGAAGAAGAAGAAGAAGAAGAAGAAGAAGAAGAAGAAGAAGAAGAAGAAGAAGAAGAAGAAGAAGAAGAAGAAGAAGAAGAAGAAGAAGAAGAAGAAGAAGAAGAAGAAGAAGAAGAAGAAGAAGAAGAAGAAGAAGAAGAAGAAGAAGAAGAAGAAGAAGAAGAAGAAGAAGAAGAAGAAGAAGAAGAAGAAGAAGAAGAAGAAGAAGAAGAAGAAGAAGAAGAAGAAGAAGAAGAAGAAGAAGAAGAAGAAGAAGAAGAAGAAGAAGAAGAAGAAGAAGAAGAAGAAGAAGAAGAAGAAGAAGAAGAATTAGGAGGAGGAGGAGGAGGAGGAGGAGGAGGAGGAGGAGGAGGAGGAGGAGGAGGAGGAGGAGGAGATGTTAATGAGTGGAACAGGAGGTAATGAGATGGAAGAGCAGGAAGTAATGAAGTAGGGAAGTGCATGAGGAAGAGAAGGAGGAGGAGGAAGAGGAGGAAGGGGAGGAGGTAATTTAGTGAATGAAGTACGGAAGTGGAGGAGAAGATAATGAAGTGGAGGAGGAGGAGATAATGAGATGGAAAAGGTCGAGGTAATAAAGTGAAGGAGGAGGTAGCAAAAGAGCGGAGGAGGAGGAGGAGGAGGAGGAGGAGGAGGAGGAGGAGGAGGAGGAGGAGGAGGAGGAGGAGGAGGAAATCGTGATTGTGGTGAAGGGACAGTAAGCTAATGTAATCCTAATGTAACGACCCTCAACAAGATTCTCCCCTCCCTACTAGTCTCTCTCTCTCTCTCTCTCTCTCTCTCTCTCTCTCTCTCTCTCTCTCTCTTATATCCTCATTTGCGGCCAGCTGTCACGTGATTTTCTTTCCTTTTTTCTTACTTCTTTCGTTTGCCATTGTTCTCCATATTTTTCTTTTCTCTCTCTCTATTTCTTCATTTTCTCCCTTTCCTTCCCTACTCTGTCTGTCTCTCTCTACTTTTACATAATCCCTTTGCCAACACCTGCTCGTCTTTCACTATTGTTGCTTTGTTTCCTGCTTTGTCTTTTTTTCATCTCTTTCTCCTTTTCTTCTTCCTCCTCTTCATCGTAATTATCATCATTATTTTCTTCCTCCTCCTTCTACATCACTCTCTACTATCACAGGACAAGAACAAAACATAAAAAAAACAACACTTACGACATCTACTACTGCCACCACCTACTACTACTACTACTACTACTACTACTACTACTACTACTACTACTACTGTTAC
This sequence comes from Portunus trituberculatus, assembly GCF_017591435.1. Lineage (NCBI taxonomy): Eukaryota > Metazoa > Arthropoda > Malacostraca > Decapoda > Portunidae > Portunus > Portunus trituberculatus. The sequence goes on from NC_059291.1 coordinate 25,246,496, forward strand.
TACTGCTACTGTTACTGCTACTACTACTACTACTACTACTACTACTACTACTACTACTACTACAACAACAACAACAACAACAACAACAACAACAGCTACTACTACTACTACTACTACTACTACTACCACTACTATTTCTACTACCACCACCACTACTACTTCTACGACTACTACTACAACTACTACTACTACCACTACTATTATTTCTACTACCACCACCACCACCACCACCACCACCACTACTACTACTACTACTACTACTACTACTACAGCTATTACTCCTACCTCCACCACTATCATTTTTGCTACCAGTGATATACCAGTCAATGTTGTCACTATCTATGAAGTGTGCCTCGTGATCACATTAATCGCCATTGTTAGCGGAAAAGTGAAATTTAAATCGGTTTTCATTTATTGCTTAGATTAGAAAAAAAGAGGAAGAAGAATTATAGACGGACAGTGAGATAATGTATAGCTAAAAGATACAGAGGAATATAATTATACGAGCTGATAAAGATTGATATATTAGACAGACAGACAGACTGACAGACAGATGGATGGATGAAATAGTCGATATAACTACATAATTACACACACACACACACACACACACACACACACACACACACACACACACACACACACACACACACACACACACACACACACACACGGCTGATCTGTAAAAAGTAAGAAATGATAAAACACAGCTGAGAGAGAGAGAGAGAGAGAGAGAGAGAGAGAGAGAGAGAGAGAGAGAGAGAGAGAGAGAGAGAGAGACGTTGATCGCTTCTTTCCCTCCCCCACCTTCATCCTCTTAACTTACCTCCCTTTACCTGCTCACCTCTCCCTTTTTTCTCTCTCTCCGCAACCTATCTCCCCTTCCACCTCTCATGCTACTGAACCCACCACTACCAACCTCACATCGTCTCTCTCTCTCTCTCTCTCTCTCTCCCGATCTCTCTCTCTCTCTCTCTCTCTCTCTCTCTCTCTCTCTCTCTCTCTCTCTCTCTCCTCCCGATAGGACTAGCGTGGGGAGATAACTCATCTTGACAAGCTGTATAGCATTTTAGTCTCCCTTAACCCTCACCTCACCTCGCCTTTCTCTCTCTCTCTCTCTCTCTCTCTCTCTCTCTCTCTCTCTCTCTCTCTCTCTCTCTGTCTTATCTTATCGTCCTCCTCTTCCTCCTGCATGATGATAATGTCCTAAGCAATTATCTTATCGTCCTCCTCTTCCTCCTGCATGCCATTCGACTCCTCCTCCTCCTCCTCCTCCTCCTCCTCCTCCTCCTTTGGTCTTCCTCACCATACTCTCACTTTACTGTCCTGCAACAAAACAAATTTTCCGCCGTAAAAATATATGCGTATGAAACTGTATTCAGCAGCATATTTATTACACACACACACACACACACACACACACACACACACACACACACACACACACACACACACACACACACACACACACACTACATATCTTTTTAAACAGCAACAACAACTACTATTCCTGTTATGACTACTACTACTACTACTACTACTACTACTACTACTACTACTACTACTACTACTAGCATCACCACCACCACCACCACCGCTACTAATGGATCTTGTACCAGCCTTCCGCCTCGTTGCCGTCTCCACAGTGTGTCTTAGCGAGGCGCCTCAATGTAGCACTGGGAGGTGAGAGGTTCGCCAGCTGCCACACGAGACACACCGGTGGGTTTTTTTTTTTCTTTATTATGATGTAAGCGGGGAAAGCCGGCCAAGGGAAACAAGAGCGATAAAAAAGGCCTTTCACATTACAACTTATGTATAAAATTTGAATTTGTTTTTTTTTACAATGCCGTATATCTTTTTCCACGGTGACAATTTTAACTCCCACCACCACCACCACCACCACTACTACCACCACCACTACTACTACTACTACTACTACTGCTGCTGCTGCTGCTACTACTGCTACTACTACTACCACCACCACCACTGCTACTGCTGCTACTGCTGCTGCTGCTGCTGCTGCTGCTGCTGCTGCTGCTGCTGCTGCTACCACTGCTGCTACTACTTTACTACTACACAGCTACTACACTGCCGCTCAACAACAACAACAACAACAACAACAACAACAACAACAACAAGAACATTAACAACAACTGCTGCTGCTGCTGCTGCTGCTGCTGCTGCTGCTGCTGCCACCACCACTGCTGCTGCTGCTACTGCTGCTGCTGCTGCTGCTGCTGCTGCTACTACTACTACTACTGCTGTTGCTGCAACAACAACAACAACAACTACTACTGCTACTACTACTACTACTACTACTACTTCTAGTACTAGTACCACTACTACTTTTTTTTATAGTACTAATATACTGCTTTTACTAAACAACTACTACTACTACTACTACTACTACCACCACCACCAATAATAATAATAATAATAATAATAATAATAATAATAATAATAATAATAATAATAATAATAATAATAATAATAATAATAATAATAATAATAATAATAATAACAACAATAAAAATAATAATAATAATAACACAGCTGCTGTTGCTACTGCTACTGCTACTACTTCTACTGCTACTCGTAATACTGGTAACAAAAGAAGAAAATCCTGCAGTGACAACTGTGGACAAGTAATCGATAGGTAATGGAGAGGTAAGGATATCGACTTACACAAGAAGAAAA
>NC_059291.1:25254192-25264192 GCF_017591435.1 Portunus trituberculatus
TGAACTAAAGAAAACAGAAGAAAAAAAAAAGAAGAGAAAAGGCTTAATCCCTTCAGTACTGGGACACATTTCTACCTTGAGTTTGGGTGTGATTAAAGAATTTTACTTACATTAGGAAGGGTTTATGAAGGTCAGAAGATTAATGACCAGAGTCTTCATTCTTTTAATTCCCCACATTAAGTTTCTAAGGCCGTATAAAATCACCAAGTAATAAGATCAAATATGAAGATGACTCACGGTACTGAAGGGGTGAAGGGGGACAATGTAAGAAAAAAAGAAAACTACAGAAAACAACAGAAAAAACAATAATATAAAGAAGAGTCGTAAGAGAAACAGTTTAGGAAATAAATGAAATACAAAAAACTGACCAAAAAAACATATAGAGGAGTGGCTTAAGTTGGAAAAATACAGGAAATAAGTCAAGTACAGATAGTAAAAATTAAAGCACGTAGTAGAGGAGAGATGTAAGGGGGAACAAAGTTGAAAATAATTTAAATGCCTACAAAAAACCAGAAGTAAAAACAACATATAGAGAGACCTAACCCTTTGAGTACCATGACGCGTTTTCATATTCATTCTGCTTAATATTTGGTGATTTTATACAACTTCAGAAACTTCTATGGGGGATTAGAATAGTGAAGACTGAGGCCATTAATCTTCTGACCTCCACTGACCCGCCATAATATCAATAAAATAGTTTAATCGAACACAAAACTCAAGGTAAAGATGTGTTCCAGTACTGAAGGGTTAAGGAGGACAAAGCAAGAGATCAGTAAATTACAATAAGCAACAGTGAACTACAAGTGAACTACGGGAAACAGAAGTAGAAGGGTAGTAGAGGAGAGACTTCAGGACACAGGCTGACCCAACACGCCATCCAATCACAAGCGTCTTTCTTTCCTTCCTTCCTTCCTTCCTTCCTTCCTGGTCTAACAAAAGCAGTCACGTCGTACCGCCTTGGCAAATGACTGCATAAATCCTCCCCGTGTTACTCTTCATGCATTTATTAGTCATCGAGTTACAGTACAGCCTTCGTGGGACCTTTCTGTGTGTAGTGCCGCGTGTCCCTCGAGTCGCTAAGTCTTTTGAAATACAATAATAGAATATTAATGAATAAATCTGGTTTTAGACATTTTGGAGTTTTTCTCTTAACTTCTTCAATACTGGGACACATTTTTACCTTGAGACACATTTTAACCTTGAGATTCATGTACGATTAGACCATTTAATTGACATAAGGAAAGGTCAATGAAGGTTAAAAGATTAATGGCCACAGTCTTCATTATTTTGATCCCACACATAAGTTTCTGAAGCTGTACAAAATCACTAAAATAGCAGCCAGAATTAATATAAAAGCGCATCATGGTACTGAAGGGGTTAACTCAATTGGTGACACTTCTTCTGCTGGCTAAATAAAAACATGTTCTCGTTCTTATCCTCGTCTATTCAGCATTTCTTTTATTCATTCTGTAACTCTTTTTTTAGTAAATCTTATCTTCTATCTTTTTTTATTAAGGAATCACGAAAAACAAGAGAAAAATATTACTTCCAATATTATTATTATTATCATTCTTCTTCTTCTTCTTATTATTATTATTATTATTATCATTATTATTATTATTACTATTGTTATTGTTGTTTTCGTTGCTGCTGTTGTATTTTTCTCTTTTTGTGTGATCCCTTGACAAAGGAGAGAAAAGAAGATTACTAGAAGAAAGTTAATGGAGAAAAAAAATAACAGAAAAAGAGGAGGAGGAGGAGGAGGAGGAGGAGGAGGAGGAGGAGGAGGAGGAGGAGGAGGAGGAGGAGGAGGAGGAGGAGGAGGAGGAGGAGGAGGAGGAGGAGGAGGAGGAGGAAGAGGAGGGTGAAAAATAATGTAAAGAAGCTGTAAAGAGAAGCAAAAGAAGAGAGAAAGGGGTATTAAAGTAAGAACCTTATACTGCACCTTTCCTTCCCTGAACAAACCTTCACTCCTCCTCTAAAGCTTCCCCCTCCTTTCTCCCTCCTTTTCCTTCTCTCTTCTCTCCCATCCTTTTCCTCCTTCTCTCTTCTCCTCTCCTCTTCCCTCTCCTTTCTTTCCTTTCCTTTCACTGTTTTTTTTTCTACATTACGTCCTTCTCTTCCTCCCTGTTTTTCTTCTTCTTCTCTTCCTTACTCTCTTTTTTTTCCTTTCACTCAGGTTTCCTCTTCGTCTTTCAGCTTATTTCCTCATTCTCTCTCTCTCTCTCTCTCTCTCTCTCTCTCTCTCTCTCTCTCTCTCTCTCCTACAAAATCCTCTTCTCTCCCACGGGACACTCACTTCCTTCCCTTCTCCTCCTTTTAAGTTATCGCTCCCTCACTAATCCAGAGCCCCGCCGCGGCCTCAACACGCCTCCGCCCTGCTCAGTCCATGCATGTCCCGCTGTCTTGCCCACAAACTTCATTACGGGAGAAGATAAAATGGGGAAGTGTCAAGACAAAGCACGCTCACTAATTTGGCTTCGGCCTCACGCTTCTTCCTCCTCCTCCTCCTCCTCCTCCTTCTTTTCTTTTTCTTCTCCTCCTCCTCCTCCTCCTCCTCCTCCTCCTCCTCCTCCTCCTCTCTCCTCCTGCTTCTCCTCCTCGTCCTCCTGGGAAGAAGGAATAATCAACTAGATGTATTCCTTTTCCTCCTGCTCTTCCTTCTCCTCCTCCTCCTCCTCCCTGTACGTGAGTCTCGAACGATGAGGAGACTCTGAGAAATGAGAAATCTCTCCACGCTCTCCCTCCCTCCCTCCTTCCCTTCTTCTCTCCTTCCCTTCTTTCCTACCACCACCACCACCACCACCACCACCACCACCACCACCACCACCACGGCCCCAGCGAGTCTGATTGCATTGCAGGGACGTCATTTGAACCGCACAGAAACAAAATTAATTAAAGGAATGAAGAGCGAGGCAATAGCAGCACCAGCAATAGCAGCAGCAGCAGCAACAGCATCAGCAGCAGCAGCAGCAGCAGCACAGCAACACAGCAACACAACTTTTAAAATGGTAAAGTTTTGTGGAGTTAGTTTTTAATATCACGCTGGTCGAGGCTTTCCACCACCAAATTAAAGCGTGCTATTATAAATCCACATTAATTCCTGTTCAACGTGTAGGCTACATTATCTCCCAGTCCTCCTATTCTTCCTCCTTCTCCTTCTTCTCTTCCTCTTCCTCCTTCTCTTCTTTATTTTCTTCTTTGCTTGTTTTTTTCTTTTCCCTTTCTTTCTCCTTTTCTTCTCTTATTCTTTTCGTTTTCCCCTGCTCCTTCTCCTCTTCTCCGCTCTCCTAACCTTCATCCTCAAAATCATAAACACAAAAGAAAATCAGAGAAGAAATATCAGCAAAATCATTGTTGGTCCTTGTGTGTGTGTGTGTGTGTGTGTGTGTGTGTGTGTGTGTGTGTGTGTGTGTGTGTGTGTGTGTTTGTGTGTGTGTGTGTGTAAAGGTCGGGGGAGTAAACTATAAGTAGGTAGATAAAGGCGAGAGTTCTTCCCCACCCACACCTCCCTTCCATCAACATCACCACCACCACCACCACCACCACAACCCCCACCTACACCACCACCACCATCTCCTCGTACTCCTCCTCCACCTCCACCTCCACTTCCACCACCACCACCACCACCACCACCTCCTCCTCCTCCTCCTCCTTCCTGACGAAGGCGAAGAGGCCGCAGGAGACCCAGTAATGAGGGCAGGTGTAAGCAAAGTGTAAACAGATGAGTGTTTCCTTTTTTCATATTTTTTTAGCAACTCTTTATCAGTTTTTTTTCTTTTATCTTTTCTTTTCTCCTTTTTTTCCTACGTATGTATTTCGTCGTGCCTTTGAAGTGTCGAATACAGGTGTCTCTTGATGGTTTTCTTTATAATTGTGTTTGTTTTATTGTTTATCATCATTTTGTTTCTTATTTCCATCCCCCGCCTCTTCCTCCTCTTCCTCCGCTCATTATCTTTCTCCTCTTATTATCTTCCTACCGTTATTATCTCCCTCCTCTCATTACACTCTTCATCATCACTTCTGTTCTTCAACTCTCATCAATGTCTGTTATCTCCACTTTCCTCCTCCCTTCCCTCCTCTCTTTCTTCCTTCCCCTCGCTAACACTTCACAAACTTCCACTCTTCACTTCGTGACCTTGATAATTGTCTTCACCACTAAATACTCACCGATTACTACAACTCTCTCTCTCTCTCTCTCTCTCTCTCTCTCTCTCTCTCTCTCTCTCTCTCTCTCTCTCTCTCTCTCTCTCTCTCTCTTTCCCTTATCTCCCAAGTATCCACACATAAATCTCTCGCACGATATGGCTTTCCCTTCCTCTCCACCTACTTTTATCTATACTGGTTCCCCTTCCACATATTCCATCCCTTATGTTGTTCCTCATCCTGTCTCCACTTGGCACTTATCTATTCAACATTCCTTTATCCAGACATGATGGTATACATAATCCAATTTTTTTCTGTATCCTAAGTCCATATCTTGTCTCTACGTAGCCCAAAAACGTGTTCATTGCAGTTATTGTTTCTTTTTATAAAGATTTTCGTTATATCTTTACTCTTCTTTACCATTCCGAGCAGTAAGAACACACGCTGCACCCATTTTCCAGTGTCTCTCACCAACAAAAGTCAGGTTGAGTTGAGTTCAGTGGTGGAGTAAAACACACGTAACAATGCTAAGGTTCTTTTCAATATTCCCGTTTTCTTTTCGTACATGCCTTTCACCACACATCCCCTGCGCTGGTAACTCACGGCTAAATGGTCCTTTGCCGCCACTCTCACCTGCAACAATCAAATCCAGGTCGCTGTGTTGGCAGAATGCAGGCCCCAATACAGCTACTTACATTCAGCTTTACCGTTTTCTCTACTGCTTTCCCCCTCGCCATCGTCCTAACGGTAACAACACACTCCGCACTCTTCACCAAGCGTTACTCACCCACAACTGTCAGGTTCACGTAGTTGGTGTTGGCAGGGGAAGTGTAGAAGTCCACACGACACTCATACAGTCCCGCGTGTTCAGGCGTCACGTTGTAGTAGGTGAGGGTTGCACTGCCTCGTCCTACCCGCAGTGCCCCCTCGCCCCGCCCGCGTCCCAAGCCCACACTTAGGTCCAGGGCGGAGTCTCCAGGGGGCAGGCCATTTCGCGTGTCGTGGCTGCCGGAGAGACGGAGATTAGAGGTGTGGGGATGTGTTTTTAGTGTATTTCTTTGTCTATCTGGTTTTCTTTCTCTCGGTTCGTTCTCTTGCTATATAGTTCTCGTTCTCTTGCTATTTTTCTTGTTCTTTAGTTGTCGTTATGGTTCTCTCTCTCTCTCTATCTATTTATCTATCTATCCATCTATTTATTTATCTATCTTTATATCTGTCTATTTATACTACTATATATCACTGTCTATCTGTCCGTCCATGTCTGTATCTATTATCTATCTACCAATCAATCTATTTATATCACTTTATCTATTGATCTATCTATCTAATCATGTCTATATACTTATCAAGCTTTTCCTCTATCCCCAAAACATTCTATCTACTTAACCACCTATTCATCCACTTACCTATATATCAATCAAGCAAATTATCAGTCAGTTCATTAACCCATCCATCAATCCATCTATCCATCTATCTACCCCATCTACCTCTCCGCTTAAATAAATAACAATCTATACCACCGACTTTTACTCTTCTGTTAGCTAAATGTATATGTCTGTCTATTCACCTTCTGCTCTTCCTCTAAACTGTCTGTCTGTCTCCTTTGACTGAGCCTGCGGTTGATGAGGACAATAATAAAACTAGATATTAACCACAGACGAGTTTTGAATTACCAATAGGACGAGGAAGAGATGGAAGAGGAGGAAAAAAAAAAAGAAGAAAAAGTTGAAGAGGATTAAAAAGGAACGAAGATAAAGAAGAGGAAGAAATGAATATAAAAAAAGAGGAGAATGAAGAGATAGAAGATTAGCAGGAAGAAAAGGGCAGGAAGAAAAGGAAATACACCCACACCCACCCACACACACACACACACACACACATAAACGTGCGGAGAAAAAGTAAATTATGAAGCCTTGGTGGAGAGAGAGAGAGAGAGAGAGAGAGAGAGAGAGAGAGAGAGAGAGAGAGAGAGAGAGAGAGAGAGAGAGAGAGAGAGAGAGAGAGAGAGAGAGAGAGAGAGAGAGAGAGAGAGAGAGAGAGAGATTGATTGATACATTTATTGTTGAATTAATAAATAATTACAACAAAGGAGGAGGATGGGCCTTGCCACCCACCCCCTGGGCAAAGACTTAAAATAGTGATTTTAATGTATTTCTACTTAACATTAGATCCATGTCCACCAACTTTCAGTACTTTAAAGACACAGTTTTGTCTGACAACATAACATACGATGTGCTTGGCTTTACGGATACTAGGCTTGACTCTGATATTTCAGCACTGTACACTTTGCCAGCATACACAATGTTCTCAAACGACAGGAACACATATGGTGGTGGTGTGGCAGTTTATGTCTCCAACAGGTACACAAGTTGTAAAATAAATGAATACAATCGGATGGAAACATTTGTTGAAAGTTTAGGAGTGGAAGTAAAATGTAATAATAAAATGTTTTTGTTCATATGTATTTACAGACCTCCTCAAGGTGATGTTAATAGCTTTATTAATGCTCTTAATGAAATTCTGACTTTTACAAAGGATAAAAATCATAATGAAATATTTATTTTGGAGATTTCAATTTAAATTTATTACTACATAATGACAACAAGATACAAGAGTTTAGCAATTTAATGTATAGTTACTCCCTGACTCCACTCACAACGTTACCGACACGAGTTACTGCCACTTCCGCCACCATTATAGATCACATTTGGTCCACGTTCATAGACAACAATGTAGGTAATTTTGTTATCAAAACTGATATTACTGATCACTTTCCTGTTGTTTCCCTATTTAAATGTAATAATATTCCATCTCCTCCTGTTTATATAACAAAAAGAACTTTTACTGATGAAGCTTTGGGTAAATTTAGTACTGCACTTTCTCATATAGATTGGTCTGATGTTGTTAATTCTACCTGTCCTGACATATCCTATAATTTATTTTTTGCCAAATTCAAAACAACCTATGACAACTGTTTCCCCGAGAAGAAAATTAAGATAAGTAACAAAAGTAGTCGCAGTCCCCATATTACTCCAGCATTAAAGAAAAGTATCAAAGAAAAGCATCGTCTTGAAAAACTAGCATATAAGTGGCCATTAACCTTTCGAGAGCAATACAGAACTTATAGAAATAGACTAACATCACTCTTAAAGGAAGCTAAGAAAAAGTACTACCAAGACCAATTAGTAGCTAATCAAGGTAACCCTAAGTCCCACTGGCAATCAATAAACAACATACTTGGTAGATCGGCAGATGGTACAAATAGAGTAATAGAACTCAAACCAGTTTGCTCTAACATTCCAGATAAATTTAATGAACACTTTCTACAAGCAGGAGGGCAAATAACAGAAACTACTGGTAGTGAATTTTAGATAATTTACAATGTTCTCCAAATTTTTCGATGTTTTTATATCCAGCCACAAATTTAGAAATTGAAAAATGTATTAAGGCATTTAAAACATCCTCCTGTGGATATGATGAAATTTCCCCACTTGTTATGAAACGGACAGTAAGTGACATAATCATTCCATTGACCCACATAGTGAATCAAACATTAAGAACAGGAGTCTTCCCTGAGGCACTGAAAAAAGCCAAAGTTATACCTTTGCTCAAATCAGGTAATAGATCAGATATGAAAAATTACAGACCAATCTCTATACTTCCCGCCTTCAGTAAAGTCTTTGAAAAAGTTATTAATGCACGCCTTATTAAATATCTTGAAGATAATAATCTACTCACAGACTATCAACATGGGTTTAGGGCACGCCGTTCCACAGAAACTGCTATTTTTCAGTTCACCTCTAATGTGTATCACTTCCTAGAGGAAAAGCAATATTTAATAGGAGTATTTTTGGACTTATCCAAAGCTTTCGATACTTTGAATCACAAAATTCTGCTAAACAAACTGAACCACTATGGCGTTAGAGGTATCCCTCTAAAACTAATTGAAAATTACTTGAGCAATAGGTTACAATCTGTATATTGCAATTTCACACATTCTTCCTTCAGGGCAATTAACAAGGGTGTACCGCAAGGTTCTATATTAGGACCAACTCTTTTCCTCATTTATATAAATGATATTGTCAATGTTAGTTCTAAATTCAAATACACTATATATGCTGATGATACAAATTTACTGTTAAACAACTCAAATATTAACAATCTTCACACAGATTTGGCTACAGAATTAAGAAAAATTTATCATTGGACTAAAATAAATAGTTTGAGCTTAAATATTGCAAAAACAAATTACATACTGTTCCAAAATCGCTCTGTACATCATGAGTTTCCCCCTGTTACTATTGCAGGAAACATATTGAACAGAGTAGAATTCACAAAATTTTGGGTGTCTATATAGATGAAAATATTAATTGGAATAAACAGATTTCTTTTGTTACAAATAAATTATCAAGGATGTGTGGTATTTTGTTTAGAGTTCGTAATAGTCTCACAATTGAATCACTCACTAGTATTTATTACACCCTCTGTTATCCCCACCTCACCTATTGCGTAGCAATCTGGGCGTACTTGGCAGTCTTTCATTAAGAAAATAACTATTGCTCAAAATAAAATATTTAGATGTGTTTTTCATTTGAATAGGTTTGAATCAACACGCAACATATATAATGAACACAATTTTCTTACTTTTTCAAATATTCATAAACATTTCCTATTGTTAAGTATTTATAAGTACTTTACACAATATTCCGGAGCTCAACCTTTCAAATTGGTACAGACATCATACAATATTCGGGGTAATAATGTCAATCTCATGTGCCCGCAATTCAGAACGACTCTTTTTAAACATAGTGTATTATGCTCCGGTCCACAAATATGGAATTCATTACCTTTTCAAATAAAAACACTTCTTTATAATGATAACTTGTCCACTTTTAAAAAAAATCTTTGAAGACATACTTATATAACTACCAAAATACATGATATTCTAAATTTAACATTTAAATGCAAAACAAACATTTCTATCTAAGATTTTCCCTTCCTCTTTGCCTTTACCATGTATAACAAACAGATTTTTATAGATGTATCTTCTAATGTGATATTGTAGTATGCGGTGTTAATTTCCTTTCGTGATCGTTTTTGAATTTGCAGTATGTTTATTGTGATTTGCTTAGCTTTGTTCTTGTCATTATTAGATATGGTTGTTATTATTACTATTCTAGTTACCTAAATGATTCTTTAGGCAATTTACCTAAAATATTGCCAATTGGTGTTGGTGTAAACAATAATCATAGTTATGTACATAAATGTGACTGTCGGGAAGCTTCGGCTTGACAGTCTCTGCCATTTTTCTTTTCGTTTGTAAACATGTCTTTCTCAAATGTATTTATGCTAATGGGCAATAAACCTTTACTTACTTACTTACTTACTTACTTCACTTAAGGTTAAAGTATCACAGAAATAATTCTGGACAGTATACACAACAAGAATACAAGTATTTCAATAAATAAATACACATATTGCACACCTTATTGCCTAAGACATCCTACAGTCTGGGAGCAAACTGAGAATATTCCCTGAGTATATCCCTGAGAGTGGTTGAGTCTAAGAGATGGTCAATGAGGCGGTACAAGTCATGCTGACCTTGTGGCCTAAATTTAGCAATGAGAGGACATTCCATGATATAGTGACGCAGAGTGTGTCCCCTTGGTGCAGCACACAGCACACAGCACACACCAGGAGAAGCACTGACTTCCCAAAAGTATTTGTAGCCTAATCTGAGCCTCATTGCCACCCTGTCATGTGATGCAGCGTGTCTCCCGTAGGTGTAAGTACAGCTCTGGGAGACACGTGCATAGTGAAGACTAGTGCTACTGCCCCTATGGCAACAAAGCTC
>NC_059291.1:25269192-25271692 GCF_017591435.1 Portunus trituberculatus
TATCATTATTATTATTATTATTATCATCATCATTAGTAGTAGTAGTAGTAGTAGTAGTAGTAGTAGTAGTAGTAGTAGAAACAGTAGTAGTGGTAATACTAGTAGTAGTAGTAGTAGTAGTGGTAGTAGTAGTGGTGGTGCAGGTGGTGGTGTGGTGTAGTAGCAGCAGTTATGGTGGTGATAAAGCAGTGGTGGTGGTGGTGGTGGTGAGTGGTGGTGGTGGTGGTGGTGGTGGTGGTGGTGGTGGTGGTGGTGGTGGTGGTGGTGGTGGTGGTGGTGGTGGTGGTGGTGGTGGTGGTGGTTGTGGTGGTGGGTGGTGGTGGTGGTGGTGGTGGTGGTGGTGGTGGTGGTGGTGGTGGTGGTGGTGGTGGTGGTGGTGGTGGTGGTGGTGGTGGTGGTGGTGGTGGTGGTGGTGGTGGTGGTGGTGGTGGTGGTGGTGGTGGTGGTGGTGGTGGTGGTGGTGGTGGTGGTGGTGGTGGTGGTGGTGGTGGTGCAGAAGAAGCAGTGGTGGTAGTGGTGGTGGTGGTGGTGGTAGTAGTAAAGTCCCATAGCGAGATGCTATGGGACGCCTAACTTCTGATCTTTCACTTGTTTCTGATTGGGGCAGAGAAAACCTGGTTTTGTTCAATGCCTCAAAAACTCAATTTCTACAACTATCTACTCGACATAACCTTCCAGACAACTATCCTCTCTTCTTCAATAACACTCAACTTCCCCTCTCCTCTACATTAAACACACTCGGTCTATCCTTCACTAAAAATCTAAACTGGAAATTTCACATCTCTACTCTTGCTAAATCAGCTTCCAAGAAGTTAGGTGTCCTATGGCGTCTTCGTCCATTTTTCTCTCCTCCCAGCTGCTTGCTCTGTACAAGGGCCTTATCCGCCCGTGTATGGAGTATGGCTCTCATGTCTGGGGGGGATCCACACACACAGCTTTACTAAACAAGGTGGAATCTAAAGCTTTTCGTCTTATCAACTCTTCTCCTCTAACTGACTGTCTTGATTCTTTAAGTCACCGCCGCAATGTTGCATCTTTATCTGTCTTCTACCGCTGTTTTCATGCTGTCTGCTCTTCTGAACTTGCTAACTGCATGCCTTCCCCTCCTGCGGCCTCGCTGCACAAGACTCTCTACTTCTTCTCATCCCTATTCTGTCCATCTTCCTAATGCAAGAGTTAACCAGTATCTTCACTCCTTCATTCCCTACACTGGTAAACTCTGGAACTCTCTACCTGTGTCTGTATTTCCACCTGCCTATGACTTAAACTCTTTCAAAAGAGGAGTGTCAAGACACCTCTTACGTTAACTGGACCCTCCTTTTAGATTTTTTGTTTTTTCTTTATACTATTCCTCTTAACAGGGCCTGGCAACCAGCGGGATTTTTTTTTTTCCAACTTTGTTTTCCCTTGGCCAGTGCCCTTGTAATGTAAAAAAAAAAAAAAAAAAGTAGTAGTAGAAGCAGCAGCAGCAGCAGCAGCAGCAGTAGTAGTAGTAGTAGTAGTAGTAGTAGTAGTAGTAGTAGTAATATAAGCAGTAGTAGTAGAAGCAGTAGTAGTAGTAGTAGTAGTAGTAGTAGTAGTAGTAGTAGTAGTAGTAGTAGTAGTAGTAGTAGTAGTAGTAGTAGTAATATCCGCACAGCCACCGCTCTTGCTGTGTTTTCAAAAATTACACCAGACGAAGAGGAAATGAAGAAGAAATATGAGATGTATATAGAGAGAACATCCAGAGCAAATCTTTATGAATCCAAGAAGGGAGAGGAAAATGAGCGAAGAGAAGAGGAAGATGATAAGAGATACAGCAGATGATGATACAAAAATATAGAAATAAATGTGATATCCAGTAGGGGAGAGATGAAGAGGAAAAGTGACGGATGAAGGGACAATTATATAAGGTAACGTGAAAATACATGAGAGAATAGATAGATTGATACAGAAACATACAGAAAGATATTTAAACTGTAGAAATACTGATGAATTGGTATATAAAGAAGCAGAGACAAAGGTCGGCCAGTATATAGATAGACGAATGAACTGATAGAGAGAAAGATACATAAATAAATGAATATATATAAAAAATAACTGAACAATACATAAAGAAAGGTCTGAAAGTGGTGAACGTGTAGATAAACGATAATTGGAATTCAGGAAAAAACAGACTGACATGTTAAATACGCAAATAAATAGATAGTTAATAACGAATGAATGTATGGATGAAAGGAAGTCACAAAAAATGTAAGAAAATAGATGCAGACACACACACACACACACACACACACACACACACACACACACACACACACACACACACACACACACACACACACACACTAAATCACAACCCTTAGACCAAACACCAAAACTAAACTGTTTAAACGCACAACCCTCGCCTCACACACCCCTCTTCCTCCCCATTAACTAACAGCACACACACAAACACACACACACAAGCACACACATACAAACACACGCAAGTACAAACAAACAAACACGCACTTCCTCC
>NC_059291.1:25284192-25286692 GCF_017591435.1 Portunus trituberculatus
TGTTTAAAAAAATGCCAGTTGTAAATCGACAGGTAGAGCCACTCACTAGGCAGGAAGGAATGTATTTCTTTGATTTGTGGCACCACTCCTGTTCAGACAGAACTTTGTATGCTCGTGATGGCTTTCACCTTAACTGTGTGGGGAAAGCGAGGTTAGGAAGAGTTTTAGGTGAATGTTTAGCTGACATATCTCGCCCCTCAAAAGATAGGACAAGGGAGCACAGCTGAGGAGGACACAGATAGAGTAGTCAGTGACGAGGTAGTTGCCAATGTAATTGAAAACAACCATACAGCTCCTGAAAAAGAGGAACTACCAAACGTATATAGGCAGGAAGAGACAGGAGAGTCGTCATCGGTGCCAGTGACAAACGAGCAAGAAACACAAGAGGAGGATTTTCACTAAGCGAATCGCGTAACGGACCAGCTGAAAAGCATAAGAAAACCTTGAAAGGCCTAACCTTATTTTACACAAATGCTAGAAGTATAATTAAAAAGAGATGAACTCGTAGCATATGCAAGGTCGGAAAATCCTGATATAATAAGTATAACAGAGACATGGCTGAACACCTGTGATAAACACTTAATCTCCGAGGCTAACATTCCTGGCTACAATATGTTTATTAATTGTAGAATAAACAAAAGAGGAGGTGGAGTAATGATGTATATAAGAAATAGCATAAGTGCCATTGAAATCAATAAAGAAAACAGATCAGCCTACGAATCGGTATATGTCAAACTGAAAATAAATAAAAAACACATAATAGTCGCGACTATATACCGCCCTCCTAAAATGACGCCTGATAATGACGAAATATTATATAACGAAATTGAAACAATACTGAAAACAAAACGTCCATTATATGTGGAGATTTTAACCTACCACACATTAACTGGAAAATTTTAACATCCGATAACGAGGGATCCAGATTACTCAACGTGGTGAGAAAGTTATACCTTTCTCAATTTGTAAGAGAACCCACACTAGACAATAACATCTTAGATATCATATTAGCCTCAGACGCTGATTTGATAAATACCTGTGAAGTGGGTGAAGTTTTAGCTAACAGCGATCATAAAATTATACGATGTAATATTAACTGCGAGGTAGACATAAAAGAAAACGCACTTTTAGTCCCAAACTATAAGAAAGGTAACACGCTAAGACTTAAATTAGAATTACAAAGAATTAATTGGCAAACAGTCTTCGCAAACAAAGACATGGAGCAGATGTGTTCAGCCTTTACTAACATTCTCCTTGAAACAGAAAGTAAATGGATTCCACAAGTTAGAAAACGAATAAATAGCACAAAAAATCCCCAATGGATGACACACACTATAAAACACATCATCGCCAGGAAAAAGAGCTTATATGCTAAATATAAACGAACTAAATCTGATACCGATTACAGCAATTATATTACCACCAAAAGATGTTGCGAGAGAGAGATAAGGAAGTCGAAGCGCAATCTCGAAATAAATATATCAAGGCAAGCAAAACAAATCCTAAAAGTTTTTCCAATACATTCGTAGTAAAAGACTGTCAAAGAAAAATTGGGCCGATAAAGATAATAATAACACACTTGTGAGTGATAGTAAAGCCATGGCAACAATCCTAAATAACTTTTTCACAGCGTGTTTATCACAGAAGACTTTTCGACCTTGCCAACCGCGATCAACATGTATAGAGGATCTGAAAATGAAAAGCTGATAATAGACGAAATTAGCGAAGACGATATAGCCAAACACCTGCGCAACCTTGACCCCAATAAGAGCACAGGGGCTGATAGATTATCAACGAGGCTATTAAGAGAATGTCAAGAACAGCTGGTGTTACCTCTTAAATTACTTTATAATAGATCGTTGCAGGAAAGAAAAGTACCAAGTCACTGGAAATGCGCTAATGTCACGCCAATATTCAAGAAGGGCAACAAAAGTGATGCTGGTAATTATAGGCCCATCAGTCTCACCTCGGTAGTTATAAAAATTTTAGAAAAAATAATTAGAGACAAAATGATTTCCTTTCTAGACAGCCACAAATTGATATTAGACTCACAACATGGTTTCAGGAACAACAGATCATGCCTAACGAATCTCCTAGAATTTTTCAATGACATATTCTCTAATTATGATGACAGAGCTCCATCCGACATAATTTATCTTGACTTCAGGAAAGCTTTTGATACAGTCCCACACAAACGTCTCTTAATTAAACTGAAAGCCCACGGGATGGGAGAGCAGTTGTGTGGATGGATTGATAGTTGGCTAACTAATAGAAAGCAAAGAGTTGTTATTAACGGAGAAGCTTCCAACTGGCTTCAAGTTACGAGTGGTGTTCCCCAGGGTTCTGTTTTGGGCGCATTACTTTTTTTAATATACATAAATAACTCAGGCTACTGCATCGTATAAAAAATATCAAAATTCGCCGACGACACTAAACTAGGTAGAAAAGTTCGCACAAAAGACGACTGTGATGCCATCCAGCGGGATTTGGACAACCTTAG
>NC_059291.1:25296692-25301692 GCF_017591435.1 Portunus trituberculatus
TCCTTTCTTCTCCTCGCACACCATCTCCCTTTACCTCCTTTCCTGCTATTGGTCTTCCTCCTTTCTCTTATATCCTTTCTCCCTCTTCTTCCTTCTCCTCCTCTTTCGACTTTTACTCCTTCTCCTTCTCCTTCAACTCCTTCTCCTCCTCCTTCTTCGCATTCCTTCAATTTTTACTTTCATGCGAGAGAAGTAGACAATTTTTCACTCAGGTGTTATAGATCAGCGTAGTTTTTTTTTTTTTTTACCCACGTGTCCTATGTACCTATCCTCTTCTTTTTCTTTTTTTCCGCTTTGTTTTTCCTCCCTTTTCTTGGTATCTTTTTCCTTAATTTTTTTTTGTATGGTATCCCGGTTTCATATTCTCTTCAATTTTTTTGTTTCCATTTTTCTCCTTTCTCATTCTTTTTCCCTTACTGTTCCTTCTATGTTATCTTCTTTCTTCTTTCCTTCCATCTTCTTTTCTTTTCATACTTTCCTCTCGTCTTTTCTCATTTCCTTCCTTTTTTTTTATTTTCCACTGTTTCCTGATACACTAGAACCATTCTACTCTCTTTTTATCCTCCTCCTTGTTGTGGTTGTCCTCGTTTCTTCTCCTCTTACTTCTTTTCCCTCGATCTTGTTTCTCCACCTCCTCTTACCTCTCCTCAGCGTCATCAAAACAAAACAGCCTTCGGGCGGCGCTGTTCCTCTGCTGGTCTCGTTTAGGTCGGGAATAATCACTCTGTTTGTCCCGTGACGCCTCTCTTTCTTCCCTCTACCTCCTATCCCTCTCCCTCTCAGTTTCTCTCGCCCCCTGCATCGCCCTCCTCTTCCTCTTCCCTCTCCATCTCCTCCTCCTCCTCCTTCTCCTCTTTTCTTTCAGCCTCTAACTCCCTCTCAGTCTGTCTCCCTCTACCCTCTCTCTCCTCCTTTCATTCTATGGCTCTCCCTCCCGCTATCTTCATGTCTCCCTCTCGTTCTCTTCTCTTCCCCCGTTTGTTTACTCTGATTTTCTGCTTATCTCTCTCTCTCTCTCTCTCTCTCTCTCTCTCTCTCTCTCTCTCTCAGCAGGCGAGACGAAAGGCAAGTGTAAATAACAAAAGAAGATAGAGGGTGAGTGATCGTGATGGTTTGAGGACGGTAGTGTCTGGCTCAGGATGGCTGGCGTGTCTTTCACGAGGAGGAGCTACATAGAGTTACATGGAAAAACTTGCCACAACAGACCTTCTGGACATCACGAGGTGACCTGACTTGACGAATACTAAGGTGATAGTAGAAGGAAAGGACAGCAAGGAAGAAGACTCTCCTCACCCTCCAGTCTCTCCCGCATAAGCCGTACAGGAAAGCAGGTCAGAAATAAGTATATTACGGGATTAATGAAGTATGAAAAACCCGAAGGAAATCTTTATAGAAAAAAATGAAAACAGATGAAATGAGGTGCCTGCATCTCCTGAAGCTAAGACGTTTTAATCGCTATCACAAACGTTGTCATCCGTGAAATTCAGGGAAAATATGTGTGACGAAGGCATTTAAAACTCAGGTTTTGCAGTGTATCACATCTCGAGGAAATCATTCCATCGATCGACGAAATGATTGAAAAATTCATTTTTGATTAATGAGACAAAGGATTTGCCAACAATTTCGAACCGTTTCCTCGCGTGTCATTTGAAAGATCTAACGTGAAACATTTCCTACAGTCCATGTTATCAATGCCTTTCATGATTTATATTAAGTCGCCTCTTAGTCTTCTGTGTTAATGAGAATGGACTTTATTCTTTAAGACGCTCTTCGTATGATTTGTTTCTTAAGAAAAGGAAGGTCAAAAGGAAACATTTAATGACCCAGGCCAGTTGACCCAGGGCAGCCCGGGCAGATATATATAGCCCAGGTCAGGTAAACATTCTGTGGTGTTGTTGTCGTTCTTGGATGTTGTTGATACCACACGTGGAGTTCACGTGAGCTTGTACTTGATTGGTGAACGGTACATTCTGAGGGGCGTGTTGTGTGGGTCAAGACACGCCCCCACAAGTTCCTGAAGGGAAATTGTAGAGGATTGGGGCAGAGAGAGACGAGAGAGGAAGTAGAGAGGACAACCGCGGCTCTAAGCGGGCCACCCTCGGCTGGATAGCTGAGGGCGGCATGAAAGTTTTGTACTTCATATAACCAGTAAGTGGAGCTATAAGTTGCAATGCAGTCTTTGAGGTAAATTAGAATGAAGGAGGAATCATGATAGGAGGTTTAGGTATTATTTTAGTATGTATTTATGTGTTTGTATTTTGGTTCATAATGACGTCGTTATGTACTTGCGTTTCATTCATGAGTAAAGGAATTTGTATACGGCTATCTACGTATGTGCATGTGTATTGTTCTGACGAATAAGTTACATAACATATTTACTTGTGTGTATTCGTGTACGAAGTTAACGTAGTTCTATGTATGGGTTCCAAGAGAAAGAGATGCGTTGTGCAAAGTTACTTGTGTGGAAATATCAATATTTGTCATTATATTTCGATGGTGTTACGTTGTCATTTTCGTGAACGGAGTAAGGTAACTATATGGGTATGGTAATATATTTGGTAGTGCGTTACGTTGGTCGCTTTCATTCATGTGCCAAGTCAAGGTCATTCTTATATATGGGTAGCTGGTTGAAAGGAGGAATACCTTATGTATAGATATTATTTTGTTAATCAAAGATAGAAAAAACCTTTGACTGTTAGTAACAAGTGGCTGGAGAATTTGTGCAACGTCGTGCAACAGCTCGGATCACGACATTACTATAATTTTTGTTACTCTACGCTGGACTCTCTAAT
Organism: Portunus trituberculatus; assembly: GCF_017591435.1. Lineage (NCBI taxonomy): Eukaryota > Metazoa > Arthropoda > Malacostraca > Decapoda > Portunidae > Portunus > Portunus trituberculatus. The sequence continues at coordinate 25,299,485 of NC_059291.1, forward strand.
ACATCAATGTCTTTCTGCTAATAGGAGCACCATGCCTGAATGCAATGTTCCAGAAGAGGAAGAACCAGGGAGTTATATAGAGTGAGGATTGCATGTTTAGTTGTATATTCTAATGATCTGCCGAATAGATCAATCATTCCAGTCGTTTTCTTTACCACTTCTAAACATTGCTGACTAAGCTTTAGGTTATTCGATACTGTTACTTATAAAGCGATTTCACTGGATACATTTTCAAGTTCGGTACCATTAAGAATATTCTTTGCTTTTTTGTCTCTGATATCCTGCCTTACATGCAGCATTATACATTTATCCACATACACACACACACACACACACACACACACACACAAAAAAAAAAAAAAAAAAAAAAAAACATTCACCTTGTTACCCGCCTCCCTGGCAACTTGTCTGGATTGTTGTGCCGATGTTTTACTTGGACATTTGAGACTGCGATATTTGATGTTTTGGTCTCCTCACCAAGCATCGATATTATAAAGATAGCATATTCATTTATCTTAAGATAGTCTCTTACATGTCTATGAGTTCTTTTCTTTTACAATTATTGGATCATTTATTATCATTATTATTATTATCATCATTATTATTGTTATTATCATCATTATTATTATCATTATTATTATTATCTTTATTATTATCTTTATTATAATAACAATAATAATAATAATAATTATTATTATTATTGTTATTGTTATTATTATCAACATTATTATTGTCACTGTTGTTGTTATTCATTATGTATATTACTTGTGAGACGTTTTTCGCCATTGTATTGTCAGCGGAAGGTTGTTGGCGTCACCTGGGCCCCTCGCGCCACTCAGTCACCGGCAGGCTGCTTCATTACCGGGAACCTTGAAGCAGTGTTTGTTGTCTTCCTTTACTTTACACGGGCTTGCACGACCACCAATGGCACAAAGGCACTTGTATTGAGGAGGAGGAGGAGGAGGAGGAGGAGGAGGAGAATAAGAGGAAAGGAAGGAAGAGGATTTCGTAGAGAGAGAGGTCTGAGAGAGAGAGAGAGAGAGAGAGAGAGAGAGAGAGAGAGAGAGAGAGAGAGAGAGAGAGAGAGAGAGAGAGAGAGAGAGAGAGAGAGAGAGAGAGAGAGAGAGAGAGAGAGAGAGAGAGAGAGAGAGAGAGAGAGAGAGACCGCAAGGGCTGCTATAATGAACAAGTCATCACCAGTCTTATGGAACCCTGCCACCTCCGGTCACCCCCTGCCTCACCCTACCAACCCCTGCTTCACCCTACCTCATTCTATAACCCTCCTGCCTCATTCTGTCACTCCCTGCCTCACCCTATCACCCCTACTTTACCCTACCTCATTCTATAACCCTCCTGCCTCACCCTATCACACCATGCCTCACTCTGCCTCACCCAGCCAGCCTCCTGACTCACCCTATCACACCCTGCCTCATTCTGTCACTTCCTGTCGCTCCTCACCTTCCTTCACCTTTCAGCCCCTGCCCTGCCCTGCCTCACCGTGTTACCTGAGACGGAATGAGAGAAAAATGAGGTGAATAAATAAAGATGTGACTAGTAAGTTTCATATTCTGTTCCTGTGTCTTTCTTCTATCGTTTCCTCTTCCAGACAATTTTTTTCCTTTCTTTTTGTGTAGTTATTCAAAGGCCTAGAAGTGTAACGTGTGTGATAAGAGAGAGAGAGAGAGAGAGAGAGAGAGAGAGAGAGAGAGAGAGAGAGAGAGAGAGAGAGAGAGAGAGAGAGAGAGAGAGAGAGAGAGAGAGAGAGAGAGAGAGAGAGAGAGAGAGAGAGAGAGAGAGAGAGAGAGAGAGAGAGAGAGAGAGAGAGAATAAAATACAAATACAAAACTGGATGCATTGTTATATACTCTCTTTTCTGTATTCTTTTTTTTTCATTCACAACAAACATTACGTCATTTTTCTTCTTTTCCTATTTCTCTGAGGACAAGTCTCCTGGTTCTTTTTTATTTTCTGTACGTTCATATATTCTTTTTACATCGTGAACGCGATAAAAATCATAATGTCACTCTTACGTAAACCACACATGAATAAGTACTTGAGTCTGAGAAACCCACTTGTCGATTCTTCTCATAAGTGCAGGTGTGGCGTCCTCTCCTGACATAAATTACCTACTCTCTCTCTCTCTCTCTCTCTCTCTCTCTCTCTCTCTCTCTAGGGTAGCACGATGTACAATAGTCGCATTCTCTATTC
>NC_059291.1:25306692-25324192 GCF_017591435.1 Portunus trituberculatus
TACATAATTACTTTACATAGTTACTGTACAGGTATTTCCTGATAAAAGTGAAGATTGCATTGCTTAGCCCATGACATTAATAGCTATTAATTATCTACTATCTATCAGTAATAACATCTATTCATGCTTTAGAAAAAGGTATGGTATCTAGACTCTCAAATTACTTGGGCAATAAATGAAGCTTTGTGACTGTCACCGTGGATCCCAAAAGAAAAACAAAATAACGGAGTCTGATCTTTGAAATCTTCTTTCTAACATGTGTAAGGAGTTGGGTAATAAACTCAGTGGAGTGGTCTTGTGCAGCGTCTGACATCAAAGTCACTCCATCTTGCTTGACAAACCATACACTGTTGATGTCAAAGTGCCTCTTTCTGAACTTAAATATACAGTCACCTACACAATAGTAAACAAGATTTGAACCTACAAAACGTTATATCACACAGATCTATTCTGGGACCGCCATTGTTTATGAAATATGTTAATGATTTTTTAATTGCTAAGACTAATTATTACCTTTGCATTTTGCTAGTGTCACTAATTTCACAGTAGTATAATCTAAATTTTTGAGAGTAAATCTAGTCTAGAAATTGATAATGTTAATAACTGCATGAAAGCAAACAAATCAAGACTAGAAAAGAAATATTACTGTTTAAAGCAGATCCTTTGCATCTGACATGCAGCAGCGGTGAGCCAATCCACCGCCCCCAGTCTGCCAGGTTAGTGTCTGTGTTGGCATGGTGATCGATGAGAATGACAACAGGAACAATTACATTACTGAACTGCACATCAGCCTTTATAGGAAACATGTGGTGCACTGTTCTTTTTCCAGTGGTGTTATCAAGACACACAAGGAAATGCAAAGAGTAGTAACTTTATAGAGAAAAAAAGAATTTACTGAGTCTGCCCATCAATCTTTCAAAGTGATTGATATTAACTCTGAACCCAAATACTTTGCAACACTTAGTACGCACGTTTCATGGCACAAATTATTACGGTAATGAATTATTCAAGATACAAGATAACATGATGAATACTAGTAACGATAGGTTTATCTATCACAAATTTGTTACAGTATATTATAAATTACACATAGAATGTCATAAACAATTATATCATATATCCTTATCTATCATGTCATAATGTGTTCTTAGTACTCATTTGACATATAATTCTGACAGTCTTATATCCTTCTTGTAATGTGAGGATTAGAAGTGTACAGCATAATCTAAATGCAGTCTTACCAAATATAGCTTTAACCCCTTCGGTACCATGATGCGTTTCCATTTTCATTCTGCTTACTATTTAATAATTGTATACAGCTTCAGAAACTCATCTGGGGGAATGAAATAGTGAAGACTGTGACATTAATCTTCTGACCTTCATAAAACCTTCCTAATGTTAATGAAATGGTCTAATCGTACACAAATGGTATATAAAAAAAATCTCAAGGTAAAAACGTGTCCCAGTATTGAAGGGCCTAATATTACTTCGCAACTTGTGCCATCTGTGTGTCCATTCGTGGTTCATCACAAACCTCTATCACCAATCGTGTAACCACGACCTTATCGAACCTAATATTCTTCCGTGTTTTCAGTGCGGTGTAACCTTTTTCACGATCCTCTGATGTGGTAGCTTATGAAACATTTTAGTAAAATGTGTGAATAGGATGTGATAAGTATGAGTGAGGTGTTGTTGGGCGGTGTCCTGTAGCAGTGGTGCGCCGGAGGTGGAGTGCATTGAGAAAGTTGTAAGTGCATTGAGAAAGAAGACGGGTACTTTTGTGGTTGCAGTAAAATATGAGTAAGATTTGTAGAATATTGTGAGAATAAATGGACTTAAGAATGTTTGTAATAAGAGTGAGAAGTTATATTGAGAGTATTGAGATAAGAGAGTGAGAAAGCTAACCTAACCTAACCTAACCTAGCCTAACCTATCTTAACCTAACCTAGCCTAACCTATCTTAACCTAACCTAACCTAACCTAGCCTAACCTAACCTAACCTAGCCTAACCTATCTTAACCTAACCTAACCTATCTTAACCTAACCTAACCTAACCTAACCTATCCTATCCTAACCTAAGCTATCCTATCCTGACTAGAATCACTCCATGCACACGTATCACTCCATGCACACGTGGTAGACGAGTAAAGTGAAGGCCATGGCCAGCACACATCCGTACACGCTGCCCACTAGGCCCCGGCCCCCGCCCCTGCCATTCCTCGGGACTTCCTTTCCCTTGTTAGAGGGGGAAGAAATGGAAGGCTGCTGGACAACGCCCTTCCGTCCCCCCACAGATGATCTCCAACGTGGCTCTTCCCTTCTGTGTCGGAGGTGGGCCTGGGGAGCGGCCCACCTCTGGCCATCCCCGAGGTCACGGTGTACGACCTCAGGGCTCAGGCTGTCCACGGTCTCGTCAGCCTGAGTAGTATAGTCCCTCTGTCGCCAGGGCGGGCCTGGGGGGCGACCCACCTCTGGCCTTCCCCGAGGTCACGGTGTACGACCTCGGGGGTTAGGCTGTCCACGGTCTCGTCAGCCTGAGTAGCATGTCCCCTTTCCTGGTAGGGCTGGGCCTGGGAGCGGCCCACCTTTGGCCATGCAGAGGGTAAATGACCGTGACCTGGGGGGTGAGGACACAGTACGTGACCTCGGCTGCGGTCTTGCTGGGGCTTGTGTAAACGGCATATGGGGGCAGGCTTGGCTTGATTTCACCAGCCTGGGGGGCCAGGCTGGTGGTTGTCTCGTCGCCCTCAGGGGATAGGCTGATGTGCTGCTCGGTTTTCATTCGTTCCTGCTTGTCCTCCTGGGATGGGCTTGGTTCGCTGAGGAGCCTTCTGCTATAGTATACGGCGACATCCTCAGCCTGGCCTGCCTTGAGGCTGAAGAAGAGCGCAGAGCGGCGCCCGATTGTGTTTGCCTTGAGACCCACCCGCAGGTCAGCGAGCGGGATCTCACGGCGGGCCACGAGGCACTCCCCCGCCAGGATGTCCACCCTGACGGGCGTGGCCCCATCCTTCTTGGCTACCCTGCCAACGGGCACCAAGATCTTCTGGGCAGACATGTGCTGGCCATCCCCGTCCACCGCGCTGGGGAAGCTGAAGGCCCCCAGCAGGCGCCGGCCTCCCTTCCCCTTGCTGCTGGGCAGACAGAGGGTGAGGCGGTCGGCGCCACCACACCGGCCCACCACCTCCAGGTGGGCAGAGACTTTCAGAGTGCTGTAGATGCGACCCATTGCTCTATCTTCCTCGTTTTATTTCTCTTACTTTGATATGAATTTAAATGTTTCCTCGAACCAGTTTGTCAAAATGTGTTGAAATAAGATGAGAGAGAGAGAGAGAGAGAGAGAGAGAGAGAGAGAGAGAGAGAGAGAGAGAGAGAGAGAGAGAGAGAGAGAGAGAGAGAGAGAGAGAGAGAGAGAGAGAGAGAGAGAGAGAGAGAGAGAGAGTCAAAGAAAGAATCATATGTTGGGATTCAAGGAAGGCGGTAATGTATGTTTTCTGAAATTAGAGAACGCTATGGAACACGTTAAAGGCTGGATAAACATGGTTCTGGATGAGAGGAACCAGTTTAGCAAGAATGTGGAAGACGCACAGCCATTAGCAGGTTCACGAGGAGGTGGGTGGTGGATAGTGGATGAGGTCACGGCACATGTTTTAAGTTTAAAGAAGTCACGAGCTGCCCTGTGGAGGTCAGTTTGCCGCGTGCAGTCTCCAAAATTTTGTACATTTTTAAAAGAAGAAGCAGAAGAAGAAGAAGAAGAAGAAGAAGAAGAAGAAGAAGAAGAAGCAGAAGAAGAAGAAGAAGAAGAAGAAGAAGAAGAAGAAGAAGAAGAAGAAGAAGAAGAAGAAGAAGAAGAAGAAGAAGAAGAAGAAGAAGAAGAAGAAGAAGAGAAGGAGAAGGAGAAGAAGAAGAAGAAGAAGAAGAAAAAGAAAAGAAGAAGAAGAAGAAGAAGAAGAAGAAGAAGAAGAAGAAGAAGAAAAGAAGAAGTCAAAGAAGCAGGCAAAGAAGAAAAAGAAGAAAAAGAAAAGAAAAGAAAAACAAAAACAAAAACAAAAACAAAATGGAGAAAAAGAAAAGAAGAAGATGAAGAAAAATAGGAAGAAGGCAAAGAAGACGAAAATGACAAATAAGACAAAGAAGAAGAAAAAGAATGAAAAGAAAAAGAAAGCGAACAACAACAATAACAACAACAACAACAACAAAAGCAACAAAACCATATCGTTAACGGGGCCGCAGAATTAATGAGCGCTGCGGGAGTGCTCGGCGGGGGACACAACAGTTAACGCGCCTCCTCAACTAGAGAAATATGCCCTTGAATGCCTGAAGAGAGCAAAATGAAAACGAGATAGCGAGCCCCGAGACACACATTCACACCAGGTAAATGCAACAGGTACAGCGCACGTCACGAGACTTGGAGGCAGAGATAGAAAAAGTATATATAAACCCCAATTTGTCAAGAGGAAACAGAGCACGAAAAAAAAAAATAAATAAAAAAAACACATTCGATAATTACTATACTTTTATTAGACCATCTTATCAAGTGTTTATTGGATTGTGTGCTCGAGAAAGGGAAAATAATTAATTCCCCTAAGGACTGTTTGTTTTATCCCAAGCAGGGAAGGAGCTGGTGGTGGTTCTTGTTGTTGTTATTGCTGTTGTTGTTGTTGTTATTGTTGTTGTTGTGGTGGTGGTGGTGGTGGTGATAGTGACGTGACGGTGATGTGGTAATGATATTTGATCTTATTAACTAACTAGACAGAATTCCAGATATGACTTCATTCCTCTTTGTATCTTTGTCAACAATTGCCGGTTATTAATGCGGTGGATTGATAACATAAGTAACAAAAGATAAATGTATACCCACGCTGGGCCACAAGTGCGCGCGGATTAAGCTCTCGTCTCCTTCTCATTGACGTTTTCCCGTGGATGATGTGCCTCACCACGGGACGTCTAAATTTACGCAGCCTACCTTCATCATTTCACCTTCCTTATCTCCCCTACCCAAACACCCATTTATTGACACAACCAAAGGAAAAATAAACTGCCTCTACCTGGATTCGAACCCGGACCTGCTAATCACTACACTACAGAGCCGCTGCCATTAACGAAGCAAATGAAAATTTTTATCTGTGAAGACTCAAAAAGAAAATGTATTTATATTCTACTAGCTACTCATGTTATTTTCATCGACAAACAACTTTAATGCTAGGCTCATGAGAGACGGCCAGCTGCACAAGACTAACGTAGGGGGAAAGAAGAGGACATACACTAACTGGACCTTATTAGTAGCAGTGTTGATCTCAGGATGGAAGGAATCAGCAGGGTGACGTCATCAGACAAAGGCGAACGAGGAAATCCGTCAACCTAACCATACCGTACCAATAGACTACATTCTGCTTGTAACTCACGCACCTCTCGCCTGGGCATGTCACCGCTAACACAGGGAGGAGGAATGTTAGCTAACTCCTATGTCTTTTAGGGAACTGGCCTGGCAACATAGTGGGCTTTTTTTTTCAGGTTTTGTTGCCCTTGGCCAGCTGTCCCTCCTTCATGAAAAATAAATAAACAAACAAACAAAAAACAGAGCACGAAGGAGACAGACAGACAGACAGACAGACAGACAGACAGACAGACAGAGAGAGAGAGAGAGAGAGAGAGAGAGAGAGAGAGAGAGAGAGAGAGAGAGAGAGAGAGAGAGAGAGAGAGAGAGAGAGAGAGAGAGAGAGAGAGAGAGAGAGAGAGAGAGAGAGAGAGAGAGAGAGAGAGAGAGAGAGAGAGAGAGAGAGACATACCTTAACCTGACCAATGAATTATCAACGTACTGGGAATCACACACTTTACCTCCCTAATGTCGCCTATCAGTTCGAGGCCGGAAATTGAGAGGTCACGGGGTCAGAGAGGAGAGAGAGACAGAGAGAGAGAGAGAGAGAGAGAGAGAGAGAGAGAGAGAGAGAGAGAGAGAGAGAGAGAGAGAGAGAGAGAGAGAGAGAGAGAGAGAGAGAGAGAGAGAGAGAGAGAGAGAGAGAGAGAGAGAGAGAGAGAGAGAGAGAGAGAGAGAGAGAGAGAGAGAGAGAGAGAGAGAGAGAGAGAGAGAGAGAGAGAGAGAGAGAGAGAGAGAGAGAGAGAGAGAGAGAGAGAGAGAGAGAGAGAGAGAGAGAGAGAGAGTGGGGGGGAGGGGAAAGACAGGTCAGCCTCTATATTGTGCCCTGAATACCACAGTGCCACTCTATTCCACGAAGAGAAATTATACTGCTCCATTAAAATGTCGTGTAACATCAAACACACAAAAGAAGAAGGTAGAGTGCGAAATTGTGTAGCTTTGCTGTGAGACACAACAGCGCGTGTCGGTGGATCCCAGAGTGTCAACCAAAAAAAGGGCTCAAACAAAGCAACGCGAAGCCAATAACATGCCTGACTTGCAAGATCGGAACTCTTTCTCCTTTTTTTTCCTTCGAGAACAAAGATATCGTGACGCCGTGATGCCTTGATACTCGTACGACAAAACTCTGAGCACTCCACGCTCGGAATACACGCATTTCACTACAGGCGGGTCCCATTTCACCGCGGATATTGCCAAACTAAAAGCACGCCCATGACCAAGTTGTTGATGTGGTCCTGCCTCCGATGCGAGTAAAGAGGAAAACGGGACGACACACGGACGGATAGAACACGAAGTCGAAGCGGAGAGTGTTCCCCTAAGCTTCGTAACTCAACCGCTTCCAACTGCCTGTAGTGGAGACTTAGTTTCGTTTTTTTTTTTATTCTAGTGGTAGTTCAGCAAGGAATCCGCGTCAGTAATGGATAAAACACACGTGGGAACTCGACTAACATCTCTGCGTCCTTTACGAATTGTCCTTATGACGTTGTGATCAGAAAACATGCCACGGTGGAATGGAGTATTGGCGGGAAACAGGAAAAAAAAAAAAAATTGTTTAAGTTTATATGTTTGTTTCCTGCACTGCGTTTTCTAATCTCGTTGCTTTTATTTTTTTTTTGTGTGTGTTATTTCTGCATTGAATGGCATGTTTATCTAGACTATGTTTTATTTATTTTCTTTTATTTTTACTTGTTATGTTTGGATCTCATTATTTTTGTCGTATTCCTTTTCCTACTTGTGACACTTCGTTGAATTTTGTTGATTGTCATTCATCAAGACACTGAATCATCCAATCACAATGACAAACATGAAAACATAAAAGATCGAAACATTAACTCCATACACTGAAAAAAATAGACACGTCGAAAGGAAGGCTGATCAATTTCCGCTGAGCAACACCCTCCAATAGCACAGATACAACATTAAGGCCACGCGAAGGTACCCGCGATGCTCACCACGAAATATAAATGACGCAAATGTATAGAGAAATAGGATATATGTAACCTCGCTTTAGACACGAAATTTACTTGTGAGGTGGAGACTGGAAAAAAATAGGAAGAGAAAGAATATTACTATTATTAACAGTAAGGAAAGGTAAGAGTGCCGCACAAGAACTCTAAAGCTAATTGAATCTTAAACGCAGGAAATTGCAACGTAACCTACGCAAGAAATTAATAACTACACACACGAAAAAAAAAAATTAGGAAACAAAACACAAATATTGCTCAAAAAAACAAAAGAAAAAACATCCATTTCTTTAAAGTACTGGAGAAAAATAAACTAATCTTTTTTGTTCTCATTCAGTACAACGTCAGGGGGTGGAGGAGTGACGGGCATCGGCACAAATATACGTGCAGCCGATCCATGGTAACCTGATACAAGTTGACGGAGTTACCTGGGCGGGGAACTTATTTGCTTCACTCAGATATTCCACGCTCGCATCCGTAACTCTGTAATTAGCAACAAGCTTCTCCCGCTGCCGTGAGAAACTTCAGGCCTGTAATGTAATAGTCTCTCTCTCTCTCTCTCTCTCTCTCTCTCTCTCTCAAAAAAAAAAAAAAAAAAAAAAAAATCAACAATATATTATCTCCCCTTTCCCTTTTCTCCCTTCTATCTCACTCCTTCCCTGTTCACCCTTTCCCTCTCTCTCACACTAATCATCGTCACACACACACACACACACACACACACACACACACACACACACACACACACGGCCCGGTAGCTCAGTGATTAGAGCGCTGGCTTCACAAGCCAGATGACCGGGGTTCGATTCCCCAGCCGGGTGGAGATATTTGGGTGTGTCTCCTTTCACGTGTAGCCCCTGTTCACCTAGCAGTGAGTAGGTACGGGATGTAAATCGAGGAGTTGTGACCTTGTTGTCCCGGTGTGTGGTGTGTGCCTGGTCTCAGGCCTATCCGAAGATCGGAAATAATGAGCTCTGAGCTCGTTCCGTAGGGTAACGTCTGGCTGTCTCGTCAGAGACTGCAGCAGATCAAACAGTGAATTACACACACACCGCGTAGTGTAGTGGTTAACACGCCCCTGTTCACCTAGCAGTAAATAGGTACGGGATGTAACTCGAGGGGTTGTGGCCTCGCTTTCCCGGTGTGTGGAGTGTGTTGTGGTCTCAGTCGTACCCGAAGATCAGTCTATGAGCTCTGAGCTCGCTCCGTAATGGGGAAGACTGGCTGGGTGACCAGCAGGCGACCGTGGTGGTGAATTACACACCGCGTAGTGTAGTGGTTAGCACGCTCGACTCACAACCGAGAGGACCGGGTTCGAGTCCCGTAGGCGGCGAGGCAAATGGGCAAGCCTCTTAATGTGTGGCCCCTGTTCACCTAGCAGTAAATAGGAATGGGATGTAACTCGAGGGGTTGTGGCCTCGTTTTCCCGGTGTGTGAAGTGTGTTGTGGTCTCAGTCCTACCCGAAGATCGGTCTATGAGTTCTGAGGTCTCTCGATAATAGGAAAGACTGGCTGGGTGACCAGCAGACGACCGTGGTGAATTTCACACACACACACACACACACACACACACACACACACACACGGCCACTAATCTCTTTATGCGTACACACGACTGCTTCCCTATTTGTCCGTGTGTGTGTGTGTGTGTGTGTGTGTGTGTGTGTGTGTGTGTGTGTTCACTGTTTGATCTGCTGCAGTCTCTGACGAGACAGCCAGACGTTACCCTACGGAACGAGCTCAGAGCTCATTATTTCCGATCTTGGGATAGGTCTGAGACCAGGCACACACCACACACCGGGACAACAAGGTCACAACTCCTCGATTTACATCCCGTACCTACTCACTGCTAGGTGAACAGGGGCTACACGTGAAAGGAGACACACCCAAATATCTCCACCCGGCCGGGGAATCGAACCCCGGTCATCTGGCTTGTGAAGCCAGCGCTCTAACCACTGAGCTACCGGGCCGTGTGTGTGTGTGTGTGTGTGTGTGTGTGTGTGTGTGTGTGTGTGTGTTTTAGGTTCAGTTATATTTCTTTTTATCTTTGTTTATTTTTCTCCTCTTTCATTTCACCGTTCCCTCAAGTTATTCATTCATTCAATCATTTATTTATTCATTCGCTGATTCGTTGAGCCATCCATACATTCACCCATACGTTTGTTCATTCTTACTTGCTTTTGTTTACTTTTTCATTCTTCAATTTTGTTTTCCCCCCAACACCCGACCACTTTTATGCATTAGTTTCCAATTTTTCCTTCTCTATTCCAATTTAAACACGCATTTCTTTTCCTTCTCTCAAATCCTTCGTGATATCTCCTTTCTTCAGATCTTAGGTAAATTTCTCTCTTCTTCCACCTTTACCCTTGTACTCATCACTTAGTTACTCTTTCTTTAATGCCTTTTTCTTCAATTTTCTCTATTTTTTCCCATCTCCAGTGCTTCCCTGTCTCCACTGACGTGTTTGCTCCTCTCTCTATCCTCATCCGTCACCCCGAAGCCGCTCAATCTCTGCTGAGGCACCCCAGGTTGATGTAAGAGAGAGAGAGAGAGAGAGAGAGAGAGAGAGAGAGAGAGAGAGAGAGAGAGAGAGAGAGGGGCACACACACACGTGTGATGTGGTCTCAGTCCTACCCGAAGATCGGTCCATGAGCTCTGAGCTCGTTCCGTAATGGGGGAAGACTGGCTGGGTGACCAGCAGGCCACCGAGGTGAATTACACACACACACACACACACACACACACACACACACACACACACACACACACACACACACACACACAGTCTTTTCTATTCAGTGGAGGGCCAGGGGAAGGGGCTGGGAGAGACCTTTACCTGTGCCTTCACTTGTGCATTACCTGGCACTCAATATGCAAATGTCGCCTCCCACATTGATCAAACTCGCGCCTCACATACATAAGGGGCGGCGGTTCTCAATATTCCACCACGAACACAATGTAATAAATGGCAAACAGTGATCGGAGTGCTGCGTAGAAGAGAGAGAAGAGAGCTGCTCAATACAAACACAATAAGTAAAGATACCTCACGTGTATGACCCTCTTCCTCCCTTTCTGCTGCTTTTCCTGTGTGTGTAATTCACCACCACAGTCGTCTGCTGGTCACCCAGCCAGTCTTCCCCATTACGGAGCGAGCTCAGAGCTCATAGACCGATCTTCGGGTAGGACTGAGACCCCATCAACACACTCCACACACCGGGAAAGCGAGGCCACAACCTCTCGAGTTACATCCCGTACCTATTTACTGCTAGGTGAACACACCCCACACATTAAGAGGCTTGCCCATTTGCCTCGCCGCTTCCCGGTATTCGAACCCGGCCCTCTCGATTGTGAGTCGAGCTTGCTAACCACTACACTACACGGTGTGTGTGTGTGTGTGTGTGTGTGTGTGTGTGTGTGTGTGTGTGTGTGTGTGTGTGTGTGTGTGTGTGTGTGTGTGTGTGTGTATTTTGGGTTACGATGTGATAGTGTATTAAAAGAAATGTTAGGTTATTCTTTGTTATTTTGTGTGTCTCTTTGTTTGTATCTCTGAATCTTTCGGTTTCTCTCTCTCTCTCTCTCTCTCTCTCTCTCTCTCTCTCTCTCTCTCTCTCTCTCTCTCGTTTACATTTTTCTTTCTTTATTATTATTTAATCTTATTCATTTTTCCTTTATTTACCTTATACGAACCAAATGCTTTTCTTTTTTATTTCATTAATCAATTTTTCATTCCTGCTATCCATGTCAGTTTGCAGATTTACTATGTTACTTTTCAATTTAAATTATAAGAGCGTCACTTTTTATTGAACTTAAAATAATTGCTCTCTCTCTCTCTCTCTCTCTCTCTCTTATATCCATAACACTACCATGACTATTTCATTTCACAGAAAGGTACGTCATTTTTTTCTTTTAGAGCAATATTGCCGCTTTTTAATCCCTCGCCAGCCTCTATCAATAGAAAGGGATGAAGGAAGATGGACATGAGCTTCTGCCGTCCACCTGTTGTCTCTCCGCTGTGACAGAAACCAACGTGCCAATGTGAGCGTACGTCAGCTCGGTAGTGTTACCAATGCCGATCATTAATATTACTTGAAATGTGTAATCGCTGAGTGCAATGATATTACTTTGGTGTCTCGAGGTTATACGATATGATGCTGACTAATCGAATTCATAACTAATGGAACTCTCATACAAAACTGACTAAAGGAACTGAATATATATATATATATATATATATATATATATATATATATATATATATATATATATATATATATATATATATATATATATATATATATATATATATATATATATATATATATATATAAATATATACATATATATATATATATATATATATATATATATATATATATATATATATATATATATATATATATATATATATATATATATATATATATATATATTCAAATTACACAGCCATCCTTGACAGAGTGGAGTCAAATCCTTTTCTCTCATTGTTTCCTTTCCTCTCTCATTCATTGTCTTGATTCATCCAGTCACCACCTCAATATTGCTTCTCTTCCTCTCTTCTCTGATTATTTTCATTGAACTGTTTTCCTGAAAATGGTTTCATGTAAACCCGGCAACTTTTCTTGTTTCCGTTTTTTCTCTTTCCTACGACTTGAACTGTTTCACCAGAGTGTCACGGAACTGCGGAAAATAGAAAAGCCTGTCCTTGGCGGCTCTCCTAACCATGTTTCTCTTTAGGAGTAACACCATGAGTGGGATTACTATTTTTTCAATCCATTTTGTTACCCTCGAGCGGTCTCGTTTACATAAAACACTGGGGAGAGTTGTTTGTATATATATTTTTTTAGGTCTGGTGAGGCACACTACAAGCACAAAAATGGAGGGGAAAAGGCTCGCGAAATTGCCGCTCCAAAGAAAGCGGAACAGAAAAAAAACATTTCGAAACGGGTAGGCCGGTTTAATTCCGCATGATGATTAGTTGTTTGTGAACGGTATTTCCAGAGTGCAGTTTCCGAGCGTTCACATCCAGCACAGTGAAGATATTGTCTCCGCCGGCCCGTCCCCGAAACCCTCTAAGTCTTGAGCAGAGGTAGTGAACAGGACATTTGCAGCGAGTTTCCTACATGCGGTCTGTCGGGAGTTTTGCATAATTACATTGGCGCCCCATGTTTGTCGTGGAGATAATTAGTGTTCGATAAAGCCCAGCATCCTATTAGCTTCAATGGACGCCTCGTTGTGTCGTAGGCAAAATGTGCACTGTGTCCTGATTGTCGCCCTCGGGGCTGTGAGGATACTCGACTGTTGTCGTTAAGTTCCAGTCAGCGCATTTCATATCTAAATGTATTGTCTAAACTGCTTCGAGGAATTGCAGCAACTGTTGACGCTGTGAATGTTCGCTATTTCTCATCCTCTCACCCATCGTATGAGTTTTGTATACAGTTCAGTGTCTCCTCACTGAAAGTTATGAATTAAAGGTTTGAGTGCGTCGAGGCTGCGAGGGGAGATGCGGAAATGTTTTGCTGGGTATTGATGTTTTCTATACAATTGCTGAGCTGACTCACACTTCCTGGAGACTAACTGTAACTGTGGCATGACCACGACCACCACTACTAGCACTATCACCACCACTACCACCACCACCACCAAGACTGCTACGCAAAAGCACAACCTCGATCACTCTTCTCTTTAGCTACACACACACACACACACACACACACACACACACACACACACACACACACACACACACACACACAGTGGTTAGAGCGCTGGCTTCACAAGCCAGATGACCGGGGTTCGATTCCCCGGCCGGGTGGAGATATTTGGGTGTGTCTCCTTTCACGTGTAGCCCCTGTTCACCTAGCAGTGAGTAGGTACGGGATGTAAATCGAGGAGTTGTGACCTTGTTGTCCCGGTGTGTGGTGTGTGCCTGGTCTCAGGCCTATCCGAAGATCAGAAACAATGAGCTCTGAGCTCGTTCCGTAGGGTAACGTCTGGCTGTCTCGTCAGAGACTGCAGCAGATCAAACAGTGAATTACACACACACACACACACACACACACACACACACACACACACACACACACACACACATACATGATAATAACAAATAATTAAAATGCAAATGATAAATGAATAAATAATTGCATAAATAAATCAAACCTGTAAATTAGTAAAGATGAAAATAAAGTAAAAAAAATAATCAGATGAAAAAATAAATTGAACAATAAAGTAAAAAAAAAAAAAAAGGAAGGAATACAGCTGGAAATAAGACTTGTAAATATGTGACCAGCAAAACAGTAAGAACATTTTCCCTTTGTCATTCACAAACCTTCATTACATCATCAGACACACGAACTAGTGGTGGTGGTGGTGACTAACAATATATCACTGGGACTAGTGCTGGTGGGGGGCTGAGAGACAGGACGTACTATAAAAAGTTAAGTGACACACCCTCTACAAGGAAAGCAAACCTAACCCAACATACATCCTTCAATCCAATATCCAAGTCACCTCTTCCTTTCACAGGCCTCTTACGCTCGTGTTCAGAAACGCTTTTGTAGTGTTCACTATCTAGCCAAGACACGGATGGAGAAGTAAACTAGAATTGTTCGTAGTCTGCTATTTATTGTAGATACACAGCTGTTACGGTGACGGGACGAGCTTTAGTGTAGGCGAGTGTTTGTGTCCCGGAGTCTCGGAGCCCGGAGAGGTGACAGAGGGTGAAGGTGAGTGGGAAGTAGGTTGTGTAGCGTAAGGGTGAAGTGATGCAGTAGGAGGTGATGGCCAGCTGGCGTCAGGTCGCTGTGCACCTGGGACGGCTGAAAGGTACGTTTTGCTCGGTGCGATTATCGCTCAACGATGATCGTTCATGGCTCAACGACGATCGCCAAACGATTGTCTAGAACACTAATTCAATGTTTTTAAATGGGACTGTTTTGCTTCGAGCGACTGACGCTACAGGCGCGAACGATCATCGTTGGCCCCAAATAGCCGCACGGTTAGGGGGTGAATATAATCGCAGTCACAAACGATCATTTGACTTGGAAGGAGTGTGTCATCATGGCTCCCAGGTTTTCCGATGAAGAGGATGAGATCCTTGTGGAGGAAGTTGCAAAACATCCCTCGTTGTGGCAGCTCTCACATCCCAAATACAAGGACCAACGGCTAAAAGACAACGTCTGGGCAGGTGGTTTGTGATCAATTTCTGAAACATTCCTCTTCATTCCTCAATTCCAACATCAAATGTATCTTAGCCCTTTTTCCCCTGTACATTTGGAAAATTACTTCATCTTCCATCTCTTCAGCTAGAACATATTTAATTAACCACCTTCTTTTTCTACTCAGTTTGCTGAAAGCCGTTTTCTCGCGACACTATACCTTCTTTGAGACACTTTCGCTGCGTGACTGCTGTCTCGTCGAAAATCGCATAGACACTGACGCTCGAAGCAAAATGGTACACCCACTACTATCGTGTAGCGATAATCGTTGAACAATCATCGTACAGCGATGATCATGATAATCACACCGAGCAAAACGTACCTTTAGAAAGGAACAACCCCGTTAAGCTCACCCAAGGAGGTCACCTCGTAGTAGTGGTAGTGGTGGTGGTGGTGGTAGTAGTAGTAGTAGTAGTAGTAGAAGTGTAATGGTGTTCACTACACTTTGCTCTCTCACCACAACTATTTCCCAAGGATTAGCGAGGTTTTCAAAAGTGTCTTTCCTGTTAATAGTGTAGAAATCTAGTCACTCTGTCTCTAGAACCATAAAAACACTATAAAAACTCGTGTAGATTTATAGAAAGCCTTTTGAATTAGTGGAGGTTCAGAAGTGTTTGAGAATACGAGTCTTAATCACACAAAAATGGATCCACAAAATAAAACAAAAACGTATGAAAAAAAAATTACGCCCTTTAACTTTCGTCCGGTATGAAAAAAAGAAAGAAAGAAAAGGACAAAAATTCAAAAGTTCACTTGTTTGGAGGGAAGGAAGGAGGCAACCAGCACTTCTTTCCCAGCCTCCTGAAGAAGTTTCAGTCACGGAACGAACGAGAGAGAGAGAGAGAGAGAGAGAGAGAGAGAGAGAGAGAGAGAGAGAGAGAGAGAGAGAGAGAGAGAGAGAGAGAGAGAGAGAGAGAGAGAGAGAGAGAGAGAGAGAGAGAGAGAGAGAGAGAGAGAGAGAGAGAGAGAGAGAGAGAGAGAGAGAGAGAGAGAGAGAGAGAGAGAGAGAGAGAGAGAGAGAGAGAGAGAGAGAGAGAGAGAGAGAGAGAGAGAGAGAGAGAGAGAGAGAGAGAGAGAGAGAGAGAGAGAGAGAGAGAGAGAGAGAGAGAGAGAGAGAGAGAGAGAGAGAGAGAGAGAGAGAGAGAGAGAGAGAGAGAGAGAGAGAGAGAGAGAGAGAGAGAGAGAGAGAGAGAGAGAGAGAGAGAGAGAGAGAGAGAGAGAGAGAGAGAGAGAGAGAGAGAGAGAGAGAGAGAGAGAGAGAGAGAGAGAGAGAGAGAGAGAGAGAGAGAGAGAGAGAGAGAGAGAGAGAGAGAGAGAGAGAGAGAGAGAGAGAGAGAGAGAGAGAGAGAGAGAGAGAGAGAGAGAGAGAGAGAGAGAGAGAGAGAGAGAGAGAGAGAGAAACTGAAAAATATCATGGAACTGTACAAGATTCAAACACAAATTCAACAGGAGAATATATTATTATTACGTTTTCATTATTATTATTATTATTATTATTATTATTATTATTATTATTATTATTATTATTATTATTATTATCATTAATCATTATTATTATTAACTTTTATTTACCTATTTGCTTTATTTATTATTATTTTCTTTTTACTTTTCTCACATTCCCTAGGGTGGTTTATCAGGGCTTAGGGTTTGGTCTTTGGAAAGCGTTACCCATAATGAAGCTCCGAACACCTATGTCTTGAGAACCCCTTGCCTCATAAAACACCCAAAAATGCATAATAACCACCTTCATATTACCCACGTTAAAAATTCTGAAGTCAAAACGTAAACAATAAAAATAAACACAGCATCTGAGTCACTATATTTGAAAACTGCCATCAATACATAAAAAAAGTTCCACATCAGCAAAGTAACGTGAAAAATATGAAGAGAATAACAAAATGAAATAAAGAAAAGAGTGAAGGATGAAAAAGAAACACGCCTGTAAGTTAATCACTCAGGAACTCGCTATGGTAACGTCCCCTGACTCCTTTCCTCTGTAGTGTGCCCTTAAAACTCACCCATATTTCTTCCATGCACTCTTCAGTCCCATGCTCTATTCAACCACTCTTAAAAATAAGTCATCTTTTCACGTGTTCCTAAATCTGTGTCTACTCCCTACTAGCTTGTTTTACTTTCCTTCACAGAACTAACACATCCTTTTCCTCTTTATTTTCCCTTACTTTTTTTTTTCGTTATGGCCTATAGCGCCTGTAGGCATACTTGAAGAATATAATGTGGGAAGCGCTGTTAAGCTTCCGCCCATTAGTGGCGCAGACAATTTTATTTATAGTGGTACCCATATTAGGGCCCATATCACCACCCAAGCGCATCTTTGGTGTAACCACCTAGAACCTGGGTATCATGGTGACATGTAGGTAACTTTAAACCACTCGACAAATGGCATAGCTTCAAAGCGGTACGTGGTGGGATTCGAATCTATGCGTGGACGTATGTCCGATCCCACGCTCACCACCTTATCCACTATGCCACCGCCTCCCTTACACATCACATCACAGACAAGTATATACACGCACACCAATACTATTGTAGCATATTATGTTACGAGTTGTTTTTATGTATTAATTATTTACAACGACCGGTGTTGTACTTTTGACAATAAACCAAGCAAAGAAAAATGCTCTGTGGTTACCATTAAGTGAATCCATAACGCTTAGCTTCTAGCTAGGTTTGGGCATAGCAGGCATTGGAGATATCCTTTCCGACGCTCTTAATGGACTAAACACAGCGAGAACACTTGTTCTCGTTTGAGCAGTATGAAGGACGGTATACTTCACAGGGTGGCCAGATACACCTCCCTACCCCCATCCCCCCGCGCACACACACACACACACACACACACACACACACACACACACACACACACACACACACACACAGCACCACCCCGAGCATGTATCAGTCACCGCGTCGCCTGCCGGAGT
>NC_059291.1:25326692-25336692 GCF_017591435.1 Portunus trituberculatus
TTACGAGGAGGAAGAGGTGGAGAAGAAAGAAGAAGAAGAAGAAGAAGAAGAAGAAGAAGAAGAAGAAGAAGAAGAAGAAGAGGTGGAGAAGAAGAAGAAGAAGAAGAAGAAGAAGAAGAAGAAGAAGAAGAAGAAGAAGAAAAGGAAGAAGAGGGAGAGAAAATGGAAGAGGAGAAGGATGAAGATGAATAAGAAGAGTTGAAGAGTTGAAGAGAAATTAGAAAGTCAAGGAGGAAAAAGAGGAGGAAGACGATATAGAAGAGAATTAGAAGAAGAATGAGTGTTTTGCAAGGAGGAAGAAGAAAAGGAAGAAGAGGGAGAGAAAGTGGTGGAAGAGAGAGTTCAGAAATTAGAAGGACAAGGAGGAAAAGGAGGAGGAAGATGACGAAGAGAAATAGAAAAGAATGAGTGTTTACAAGGAGGAAGAAAAAGAATGAGTATTTACAAGGAGGAAGAAGAAAAGGAAGAAGAGAGAAAGGAAGGGGAAGAGGACAGAGTTGAGGAGAAATGAGGACAACAAGGAAACGGAGGAGGAAGACGACGAAGAAGAGAAAAAGAAGAAGGATGAGGAACAAACCGAATAGAAAAAGCGAGGACAGGAAGAAGGAGGAGGAGGAAGAGAAGGAGGAAAAAGAAGAAATGAAAAAAATAGAAGGAGGAAGAGTAAAAGGAAGAAAAACAAGTAAGAAAAAGGGAATGAAGGAGAAAGAAGAAATATCAAGTGCCATCAAGCTCTTTTTCTTTTCTTATTTTCATTCTCATTCTCATAGTTTTCATTCTTTCTTCTCTCCTCCTCCTCCTCCTCCTCCTCCTCCTCCTCCTCTTCTGCTTCATCTTCCACCTATTGCTCGTTCTCCTCCTTGTCTTCCTCTCTTTTCACATTCTTTCTCTTTTTGTCTTCCAAACATCCACGGTCTTAAGATTTCTCGACCAGCATCTTCCTCTTCATTCCTCCTCTTCCTCCCTCCCCTCCTTTCTTCTTTCTTTTCCTTCTCCTCCTCCTTCTTTTCTTCTTTTTATCTTTACTGTTTGTTTTCTTTGATATCTTTGTTATTTTGCTATTTCTTCTTCTTCTTTCCTCTTTTGTCCCTCTTTTTTTTCTTTCTTCCTCTTGTATTTCTCTCTCTATTCTTTTCCTCCTCCTCCTCCTCCTCCTCCTCCTCCTCCTCCTCCTCCTCCTCCTCCTCCTCTTCCTCCTTTTCTTCTGCAGTCTACTCCTGCTTTCGTCTCATCATTCCTGTTGCTAATATTATCAGTATTCTTCTTCTTCTTCTTCTTCTTCTTCTTCTCAGTGCTATTGTCATCTTGTGTCTCTCCATTTTTCAAACTTTTTCTTACTTTCTCTCTATCTCTCTTTTTTTTTCTTTTCTCTCTCTCGTACTTGTGACAATCTCTCTTTCCTTTTACCTTTTTTATTTTTTCTCTCTTCCTTTTTTCAATACTAGTATTTTATCCGCCCGACATTTCTTCTACCTCCAATCTGCCTGCTTCTCTCTCTCTCTCTCTCTCTCTCTCTCTCTCTCTCTCTCTCTCTCTCTCTCTCTCTCTCTCTCTCTCTCTCTCTCTCTCTCTCTCTCTCTCTCTCTCTCTCTCTCTCTCTCTCTCTCTCTATTTAAACAAAACTTAATACAAAGGAACATGACAAGGCGCACTGTCGTGTGCTCCTATTCTCTACAATCTATTTCTCTACAATATTTACAGGACTCTCTCTCTCTCTCTCTCTCTCTCTCTCTCTCTCTCTCAGCATCATATTTTGTAATCTGATTCTCCTCCTTCTCATCTACCTCTTCCTTCTCCGCCTCCTCTTCCTCCTAGTCCTCTTCCTCCTAGTTCTTCTTCTTCTTCTTCTTCTTCTTCTTCTTCTTCTTCTTCTTCTTCTTCTTCTTCTCCTCCTCCTCCTTCTTCTCTTCTCCTCCTCCTCCTCCTCCTCCTCCTCCTCCTCCTCCTCCTCCTCCTCCTCCTCCTCCTCCTCCTCCTCCTCTCCCAAGGTAAGTCGTCGTTCATTTATCACAAGCCAGGTGGAGTAATGAATATGTTATGCCATTGATTGCTGGATAGGAGGAGGAGGAGGAGGAGCAGGAGGAGGAGGAGGAGGAGGAGGAAGAGGAGGAGGAGGAGGAGAAGGAGGAGGAGGAGGAGGAGGAGGAGGAGGAGGAGGAGGAGGAGGAGGAGGAGGAGGAGGAGGAGGAGGAGGAGGAGGAGGAGGAGGAGGAATATAAAGGAATACAAAAGAAAACTAAACAGCAACAGATCTTTTGGTCCTTTCAAGGCTGCTTGGTGACTACTAACTAGCTACAGGGAAGAGAGACAGGACAGTACAGGAGAAGGCTCCTCCCCCTCCTCAACTCCCTCCAGCTTTCCTTGGTATAGAAAATAGTTGGGAAAAGTACCACCAAATATGGAAAAAACTGACATGGAATTTTCACAGGAAAGGATGATATGAAATTCTACTAATCACCCCACGGTCAACTCTACGCGTCTATCTGAAAGGAAAAATACACCAAACAATGACACTGTTAAGAGTTAAGTGTGAAATTATTTGGACAAGAAGAGAGCTTGCTAGGGGTTAACTTTGAAATATTTGTCAATTTTATTTTTGAATGGAGCAAGAAGAAGAAGAAGAAGAAGAAGATCCTATAGAGAAATCAATGAAGGTTTTAATATTTCTAAGTGTTCTTCAATCTCTCTCTCTCTCTTTCTCTTTCTCTTTCTCTCTCTCTCTCTCTCTCTCTCTGTGTGTGTGTGTGTGTGTGTGTGTGTGTGTGTGTGTGTGTGTGTGTGTGTGTGTGTGTGTGTGTGTGTGTGTGTGTGTGTGTGTGTGTCACATCTTGCCTGTTTTGTTTTCCACGGCGGGCGTTTGATGATTTTTACTGAAGATTCCTTGTCACCTGGGTCAAGAAGAGACGTTTTGCCGTGATAGGAGAGGAAAAGATAGGGAGAGGGAGGGAGGGATTAGGAGGGGAGGGGAGGGATGGAAGGAGGAGAGGGCTAAAGGAAAATATGAACAATCGGATCAAGAGAGAGAGAGAGAGAGAGAGAGAGAGAGAGAGAGAGAGAGAGAGAGAGAGAGAGAGAGAGAGAGAGAGAGAGAGAGAGAGAGAGAGAGAGAGAGAGAGAGAGAGAGAGAGAGAGAGAGAGAGAGAGAGAGAGAGAGAGAGAGAGAGAGAGAGAGAGAGAGAGAGAGAGAGAGAGAGAGAGAGAATTTATGAGCATTGTGCATTACTACAGAAACATCGATTTATTACTACTGTCGTTGTTTTATAGATATTATTATTATTTTTATTATTATTACTATTATTACTATTATTATTATTATTATTATTAATATCAATATTACTACTACTACTACTACTACTACTACTACTACTACTACTACTACTGTTACTACTACTACTATTATTATTATTATTATGATTATTATTATTATTATTATTATTATTAGGAGGAGGAGGAGGAGAAGGAGGAGGAGGAGGAGAAAGAATGAGAGAAGGGGGTAAGAGGAGAAAAGAATGAGAAAGAAAAGGAGGTGAAAAAGGAGGAGGAGGAGGAGAACACAGATGTTACCTCCGCCAATAAGAAAAAAAAAAAGAATCAAAGCCATTCTCGAAACTTCAAACTCAAACATATGTAAGACAATATATAACGCACGGAGGAGGAGGAGGAGGAGGAGGAGGAGGAGGAGGAGGAGGAGGAGGAGGAGGAGGAGGAGGAGGAGGAGGAGGAGGAGGAGGAGGAGGAGGAAGAAGAAGAGGAGGAGGAGGAAGAGAAAGACATCGACGAAAGAAAGATAAAACGAATGTAAAAAAGGAGGAAAACTGTGGAGAGAGAGAGAGAGAGAGAGAGAGAGAGAGAGAGAGAGAGAGAGAGAGAGAGAGAGAGAGCACCTGCAGCGCCTCAGCCCGCCCACCACCTCACTTCATTTCAGTCCTTACCACAACCTCGCCCACTCCTTCCTCAGCCTGGTATCTGGAATCAGAGCCAGGGGCGGCAGTGGACCACTCCTCTTCACCAGTACCAGCAGTCGGCCGCGGACCCTAACCACCACCTCGGACTAGCAGGCCTCGCTCACTACCATCCCTCACCATGGTACAGCCAGCTTGCCCCGCCGCCAACTAAAGGTCGTCTCTAGCAACGTCCGTGGTCTCCGGACTAACCTTGCAGACTTATACCACAACTGTGTGCAACGACACAATGCAGACGTTGTTGTGGTGACAGAGACATGGCTGAACAGTGAGGTGGAGCCCACGTATGGCAGGATGCAGGGCTTCACCCACTGGGTGAGGAGGGACCGACAGGAGCGAACAGGAGGTGGAGTGGCTGTCTGCTTCAAGGAAGGAATGCAGGCCCAGCTACTCGACATAGACACGCCTCCACTGATGGAGATGATGTACTTCCGAGTAACGCTGGCAGACCGCTCAGCCCTCTTACTGTGTGCCCTGTATCGCCCCCCGCGACAAGGGCCTGACTCACTCCTGTACCTGACTGAGACTTTAGACAACCTGATGATGGCACACAGCTGCAGCCACGTGCTGATTGTGGGGGATCTCAATCACCACCTGGAAAGAGACGCCTACGAGAATCTCCTGGAGGTGCAGGGTCTGACAGATCATGTCACCTTCCCCACACATGAACGAGGAGGGACATTAGACCCTGTCATCTCAGACTACCAGGAGGACAAGCTTCAGTGTCATCAGCTGGGGCTCGTGGGCAGCTCTGATCATCACGCTGTACTGACACAGCTGGAAGTGGGCGTGGCTCGGGACGAGGCCACCACCCGCACCATCTGGCTGTGGAACAAAGCAGACTGGGCTTCCCTGCGCCGCGACCTGACCCACACCCCATGGGCCACTCTGCTACAGGGAGGAGCAGAGAGTGAAGCACTTGCACTCACCTCTCACCTTCTCGCCCTCCAGAGACGCCACGTCCCACACAGGGAATACACCACCAGACCGACGGATCAGCCATGGTTTGGCTACCGTTGCCGTGTTGCTGCTGAGGCAAAGTATGCTGCCTGGCTCCGCTACAAGAGGAACCCGACTCGGCGCAACAAGGACTTGCATAGGGCTGCATGCAGGAGGATGGTGGTAACCAGCAAGTGGGCCTTAAAAAAGTGGGAGGAAAGCCTGCGCCGGAAACTGTGTGGCACTGGCGTAGGAAACAAAACTTGGTGGTCCCTTGTTAAGGACAAACAGGAACTGGCCACCAAGAATCCATCCCTCCCTCAGCAAGCAGGACGGTACTGTCGCCACCAGCAGTAAGGAGAGGGCACAGTTGCTGGCTTCCTTGTTTGCTGGAAAAATGAAGGTGGGGAATCCACAGCAGCCACCGCCTCAGCTGGTCCAGCAATGTGAGAAGACTGTCACCATGGTGGAGGTGACGCATCAGCAGGTGAAGCGATTATTGCGGGGCTGGACACACAGAAAGCTACCGGCCCTGATGACATCAGCCCGCACCTGCTGAAGCGATGCTCCCAGGAACTGGCTGCCCCTCTCACCCAAGTCTTCACAACTTGTGTACGGGAAAACGTCTGGCCTTCAGTGTGGAAGGAGGCTCGAGTAGTTCCTGTACACAAAAAGCTCCAGGACGGACCCAAAAAACTACAGACCCATATCCCTGTTGTCAGTGGTGGGTAAAGTGTTTGAGAGGGTCGTGGCAGAGGTGGTGTGTAGCCATCTCAAGGACAATGCCCTCCTCTCAGACCAACAGTTTGGGTTCAGACCTGGAAGGTCAACCTCCGACCTAATGATGCTTCTCACCAGGCAGTGGCAGGACGCCCTCGACGACGGCAAGGACACTATAGTGGTTGCTTTGGACATAGCTGGAGCTTTTGATAAAGTATGGCACAACGGATTACTGGAAAAGCTTCGTGCTAAAGGCATCCAGGGTGGCTTGCTACGACTCCTGGGAAATTACCTGCAGGACAGAAGCCTCAAGGTGGTTGTCAACGGGCAAACATCTGAGTCCCTGCCTGTGGAGGCATCAGTGCCACAGGGTTCAATTCTTGGCCCACTCCTGTGGAATATCTACGTGGATGATCTTCTCCAGCTACTGCCAGGAGTCAAGGCCTATGCTGATGACTGCACCCTCTCCTATACCTATCCACGCCAGGACAGTGGGCGGGCTGCTGAGGCCATCAATCAGCAGCTACGAGTGATAGAGGAGTGGGGTGCTCGCTGGCAAGTGACATTCGCGCCGGAGAAGACACAGGCAATGGTTGTCTCTCGGTCCCCAGCCGCCATGGCAGCAATGGCAGGAAAGTTGTCTTTGGCGCTGCTGCTCTCCCACTCCAAGATGACGTCAAGATACTTGGAGTGGAGGTGGATCGAGGGCTGAGGTTTGACAGCCATGTCAAATCCATTGCCAAGAAAGCCTCTCACAGGATCTCCGCTCTCAGAAGGATCGCCAGTTTCCTCGACAGGAAGGGAGACTGCTGCTGTACAAGGCACAGGTGCGGCCCCACCTTGAGTACGCAGCTCTCTCCTGGATGTCCTGTGCCGCCACACACAGAAGGAGACTGGACAGCATCCAACGCCGCGCCATACGGCTAGTAGATGCTGCAATACCACCTCACCCAGAGCCTGAGCGTCCCTTGATTCACTGGAACACCGCAGAGATGTGGCGGCGATCGTAGTGTTCCATAAGGCACAGGTGCAAAGAGTGCCACATCTGGCAGGGCTGCGTCATCCTCTGAGAGTCACCGCACGGAGCACGAGAACGGTGCTCAATGGTGGTGACGCCGTAGAGGTGCCGCGATCCCACGGGTGTCAGCATCAACGCACCTTCGCAGGACGCGTCTCCAGGATGTGGAACTTGTTCACGGCCGCGGTGCCTCACGTCCAGGAGATGAACACACACAGTGTCAAACTGATGGCACATAAGTGGAGACAGACACTGCCAACTCCTCTGACACTCTTTGTGACGTGACACTCAGTGTAGTGCAGTGCGTGAATAGTGCTAGTGAAGTGAAAAGAACAGTGCTCCATTTACATGCTGACCATCTTGTATATTATCTATTTTAAGTCTTGTAAATATTGTAGAGAAATAGATTGTAGTACCCTTAGAATAGGTAGCACACGACAGTGCGCCTTTGGGTACATGTTCTTCTGTATAAATTATGTTTAAATAAAAAAAAAAAAAAGAGAGAGAGAGAGAGAGAGAGAGAGAGAGAGAGAGAGAGAGAGAGAGAGAGAGAGAGAGAGAGAGAGAGAGAGAGAGAGAGAGAGAGAGAGAGAGAGAGAGAGAGAGAGAGAGAGAGAGAGAGAGAGAGAGAGAGAGAGAGAGAGAGAGAGAGAGAGAGAGTGGAATGAATGATGCGGGGAAAGAGAGGAAAATAGTGCTCCATTTTCAGGCTGCAAATTTGGACATACGTGAATTGGGTGAGACAAGAGTAAAGGGGCAGAAGGACACGGCTGACTATTGGGAGGGAGGGACGGGGGGAGGGGGTATGGAGGGATGGAGGGAAGGAAGGAAGGAGGGAGAGAAGGTGAATAGGAAAAAGAAATAAGAAAGAAGAATGGCAAGTTATTGAAAGAGAGTGGAGAAGGAGGAAGAGAAAGAATGAAAGGAGGAAGACGACAACGACTAAGAGGAGGAGGAGGAGGAGGAGGAGGAATAAACAACGAGAGGCTCATTTTGGTCCTTACAGCTTTTGATGAGGTAGACAACGTGATGTAAATAGACTTGGCTGAGATAACGAATGCAACCAACACAAGGAAACACAAACGCACCACAAGGACGAGGAAGAAGAAGACGAAGAAACCAAGTGAATATAGAGGAATTTGTGTTAATGGTGACAGGTGTGGGGGACCGCCGTGGTACAGTGGAACCATGCGTGCTTTGGGGTCCGTGGGGGTCTCTAAGCGCACGGGTTCAAATCCTGTCCACGGTCCAAGTGTAGGTTGGGCTTCCTCTCGGGGCAACGGTTACGTAGCGGGTAGGTTTTGAGATAGGAGGTACCACAAAAAAGTCTCCCCTTCAGCCCATAAATTCCCGTGAAAAGCTCACATTGGTATATATATATATTTAAAAAGTGTTCTTTGCTTGTCAGGCAGTTGTGATGTGTTGTGTGCGGGGTGCAGGTGTAGGTGATGGAGTGGTGTGGGTGTCTGAGGCGTGGTGAGGCAACAATTAATCAGGTCTTAGTTCGATTTGGTTCACTGAATTACTAGCACACTTTTCCTAATACGAGTAAGAGCGGCGTCCACTATAGTTTGTCTACTCTAAAGTAACTCCTGGGTTTCGGTTGGAATGGTGTTCCAGGGAATGCGTGGCTGTCAGATCTTGGAGAACCGTGAGCTATCCTTGTAATAAGTGCGTTGATCAACAAAAAGCAATTGTTATTCACATCAAATATATTACGTTATCAATAAGGTACAATATGTTTTGAATCCAGGAGCCATTTAAGAGTAAACACACTATAGTTTTCCCTGCAACACTGATCAGTAACCCTTTATTTCCCAAACAGTAATTGTCAAGGCCTTCTCTTAACACTAACCGTCACCGTGTGCTGCCCCATGGCTACACAAACTGTAATGAAGTGTATGTGCGGACACCGTGTGAGGACTAGACGTATCGTGGAAGCCTTGACTGACACTTTCAAGGGAGGCAGCGGTCAATCAGGCGCCAGCTTCCGTAGAATCACTATATAAGGATGTCTCTACAAAGCACTGCACATTACACAGTTACCCCCTCGCAACGGTGTCCCCTGGTGCCTCAAGTCCCAAAGACGGTCACAAACTGGAATGCCACAGCCCTTTGCGGGTTCAGAGTGAGAGTAGTGGCCGCTCACTCACTGATTCACTTATCACGCGTGGAGAGTAAGAGTAACATGAGAATATTAAAGGACCATAAGCAAAAAAAGAAAAAAAAAAAAAGAGTGAACACATGAACTGCTCGGAAATGATCATTGACAACCATGGATTAATTTCGAAAAATATGTAAAGGCGATTTGGGTGTCCTTACAGTAGTACATACCTTCTTGTGTGAACGGCACTTCATGGCAGACCATTCCATATATTTACGAAACGATTAGGAAAAGATTATTAGAAATGGTTTGCCTATTATTTTGAAGACTTTTTTTCTAGTAACATATGTTGAATCATTAAAACAAACTCACCTCTCAGCCGAAGTTTAGATAGTAGCCCTTCCTCATGTGTTTTCATCTAACGTCGGAATGAATTTTGTTAATCAGCGTTGCATATTCCTTAATTTCTTAACTAACCATTTGCAACGAGGCGACCAAAATTACACGTTCAGTTCAAGATAAGAGTAATGTAATGTTTAAAGTGTTCTCTTCAATTGGAAAGCGAAAGACCTTCCAGTAAATCGAAAAGTTTACTGACAATGTTAACGACTTCGGTACACTGTTGACCTGCTTTCCTATTGGTCGAAACCACAGCGCTAAGACCTTTTCATCACCCCGACACCTTTTTGATTACCCATTGATTGATTCACCTGTTAATCAAAGAAAGGAGGAGGAGGAGGAGGAGGAGGAGGAGGAGGAGGAGGAGGAGGAGGAGGAGGAGGAGGAGGAGGAGGAGGAGGAGGAGGAGGAAGGAAAGAAGGAAGGAAGGAAGGAAGGAAGGAAGGAAGGAAGGAAGGAAGGAAGGAAGGAAGGAAGGAAGGAAGGAAGGAAGGAAGAGGAGGAAGAGAAGGAGGACAAGATGGAAGACGAGCTGAGGTAATGGAAAGGAAATAAAAAGGCAAAAAAGGAATAAAGATGGATAAGATAAACTAAAAAAAATAAATGAGGAAAGAGAGCAAATTTTACAGATAACTGGTTTGAGGAGGAAAAGAAAAGAAGAAGGAAGGAAAAGAAAGTAAACACGGGAAAGAGGAAGGGAAAGAAGTACAAGATTTCCTGAATGCACGTGGGAAAAGGAAATAGAAGAGAAGAGAAAGAGGAGAAGGAAGAGACAGAGAGAATTTGGGAAGAAGGGAGGGAGACAAAATGTGAGGATTAGGAGGAAAAGAGCCAGGAAAGATGGAGGAAGTTCGGAGA
>NC_059291.1:25344192-25349192 GCF_017591435.1 Portunus trituberculatus
ACCAGATACTTAAAAACTTTAGATTCCAACTCTGCTGGGTATGATGAGATTCCACCAAAAATATTAAAATTTGTAGCTGCCTCCATCGCCCTTCCAATAACACACATAATCAATCTTTCCCTAAAAAAGGCCATCTTTCATGACCACTTAAAATCGCTAAAGTAATTCCCTTACACAAATCTGGTGACAAAACTTGTATAAATAAATATCGCCCTATCTCGATCCTCTCTGCATTTAACAAAGTATTTGAAAAAATCATTAGTACACGTTTGATAAATTATCTTGAAAAAAAAAAACTTATTAACCAAATATCAACATGGCTTTCAAGCTAACCACTCCACTGAAACTGCCCTATTGCACTTTGTTAATAACATATATAAATCTTTATAAGAAAAACTGTATGTAGTAGGAGTTTTTATTGATTTATCTAAAGCTTTTGATTCCTTAAACCATGACATATTATTACATAAATTGAGACACATAGGAATAAGAGGAAAGCCATTACATTTATTTAAGAGCTATCTTTGTAGTCGTTCACAAGCAGTCATTTGTAACAATAGCTCCTCTCATAAAAATCATATACTTAGGGGTTCCTCAGTCTGTTACGACCAATTCTGTTTCTAATATATATCAATGATATAGTTAATGTGAGCTCAAAATTTAAATTTATAATGTACGCTGATGATACTACACTCATACTTGCAGACAAAAATATAAATTTCTTGCATTCTACTTTAACCGTAGAATTAAACTCTGTTCATGATTGGGTTAAATCTAACAAGCTGAAACTTAACATTTCAAAAACGAATTATATATTTTTTCAAAATCGCTCTATTAAAAATATTTTTCCTCAGCTCTCTCTACAAGGAGAAACTCTATCCCAGGTTCCACACACTAAATTTCTCGGTGTATTCGTCGACGAAAATCTAAATTGGAAACATCACATAGATCAGGTATGCATAAAAGTTTCAAAAATTTGTGGAATATTATATAAAGTTAGATACAACCTGACCCTTGATGCACTTCTAAGTATTTATTATACACTTTACTATCCTCACCTCACTTATTGTGTATCTGTCTGGGGAAGTACATGGCCATCTCTTTTAAATAAGTTCACACCAGCACAGAAGAAAGTTATAAGATGTATTTATTTTTTGCATAAATATGATTCTGTAACCGCTGTTTTGTCCTCCATCAGGCTCCTTAATTTTGTATCGATACACAAATATTTTTCCTTAATATTAGTATATAAAATGATAAACAATTATAAAGACAATGAAATATTTAAGTTTGTCGATAACATCCATCAAACACGTAGTACCAATGTTAACTTAATATGTCCTCAATTCAGGACAACCCTATTCAAAAACAGTATTCTGTGTTCTGCCCCAAACCTTTACAATGCCATACCACCCAATAACAAAGTGCTTAATGGAACAAAAGTTAATGTATTTCAAAGAGCAATTAGGGATTATCTACTCAGATTTCAGCATAGTTAGCACCGCCGTGACCTATCATACTTATTCACCAATAGTTTCGTAACTATTATTATTATTATTATTATTATTATTATTATTATTATTATTATTATTATTTATTTTTATTATTATTATTATTATTATTATTATTTATCAATAATATTGTTATTATCTCAGCCCTGTCTTTGCTTATTACAATCGAATATTGTTACGGTTAGTATTGATATTATTATTATTATTATTATTATTATTATTATTATTATTATTATTATTATTATTATTATTATTATTATTATTATTATTATTATTGTAATTATTATCACTACTACAATTATCATTATTGTTGCCATTTACGTACAATGTACATGTATGTAGGTACGTGTATGTGTGTGTATACATATGTCATTATTATTATTATTATTATTATTATTATTATTATTATTATTATTATTATTATTATTATTATTATTATTATCATCACTACCACAATTATCACTATTGTTGCCATTTACATGTATATGTAGGTACGTGTATGTATGTGTATACGTATGTGTATGTATGTATATGTGTTTGAGTGTGTATATATGTGTATAGGTATGTATACATGTATACATGGTTTCCTGTCGTGGCTGCATATTCTGGTACTCATGGACGACACGGTGCTGCTCGCCACTTCGCGTGCTAGAATGATTGAAAAAGTTAAACTTTTAAAGCAGTTTTGTGATAGAAGGAACATGAAGATCAATCAAAGTAAAACAAAGTTTTTTGTGATATATGGTACTGAGGAAGATAGACTGACTTTAAATGTCGATGATGTGTTTATTGATTTTTGTGAAAAATATATTTATCTTGGAAGTGTGTTTACTAGTCAAGGCTCTGTAACAGTTGATATAATGACACACGCAAATAGCAAAATATGTCACATTTTAAAGTTTGTATCTTTTGTAAAGAAAAATAATGATGTTCCTTTTATGTTAAGCGCAGAGTGTTCGACGCGGCGCTCGTGTCGTCTGTATTGTACGGGTGTGAGTCATGGCTGAGTGGTGACTTGAAACCCATCAACAAATTGTATAACTGGGGCCTTAAGCAGATGTTGGGGGTTCGTATCACTACTACTAACTTTTTGTGCTGCATTGAGAGTGGGTGTCCCTCTCTTGCTGACATAGTAAAGGGTAGACAGAGAAAATTTTTCAAGCGTATGTGGCAAGAAAGGCAACATGTAGACGACGACCCTTTAGGTTTTGCGTTGCGTGTTGCTCTCAATGCCCGGACTCACACCAGTAGGTACCTGAGGGACCTTTTAGATAATGATGTTGATGATATTGTTGATGGGATGAATTTTATGAAAGCACAAGTCAGAAATTCGACATCGTCGCGTCTGATCACGTATATGGCAATGAACCCCAATTTAGATGTTCATGAAGTGTATAGGTCGCGCACTTACTTACTTGAACAGCACCGCATAGCATTCACACAGTTCCGTGTCAGTGCCCACTCGCTAGCAGTCGAGGAGGGACGGTGGAATAGACGTGGGCGTGGTCGTTTGCCCCTCGAACTAAGACTGTGTGCATGTGGTGCGGTGCAAACAGAGTCACATGTGTTACTGGACTGCCCTCTGACTCAGCAGTTAAGGCAGTATTATGATTTTGAAACAATTCAACAGGTTATGAATCATGATCCACCCCAATGCTGTGAGATAATTTTAAAGTGTTGTCAAGTTTTTAACGGTTTTGGGTTTTTTACTGTTAAATGTATGTATATTAGTATTTCCTTGTGCATAACATTTCATTTGTGTTCTTTTAACGTTTATTTAGGTTTTGTTTTTTATCTGTATTGTGAGGTTGTCATTTCAATTTGTTTTATGGTATGTTGTGTTTTTGTGTCTTCTTAAAAATTGTAGAGTTTTTTGGTTTTAGTTCGTTAACTTTTATTTGTAGTATGCTTTGCAGTTTTTATTAGTTTTTTTTACAGTTTTAGTTTGCATCGTTTATTTTCTTTTATATAATGTAATTGTTATTCAATTGAATAATATTAGTTTGTTGGAATTTATTCATGTATAGGTATAAAGTATAATATATTGGACCAAAGGTATGCTGTAGGCAATATAATTGTAACTTACATATTTGTGGTCAATAAACATCTATCTATGGGTATGTATATATACAAGTGTGTATATATGTATGTGTAAGTGTGTATATATAGGTATGTGATTATGTATGTATGTATGTGGGTAAGTGTGTGTATATGAGTATCATAAACATAGTTGTTCGGTCTGTTAGGGAGCTACGGCTCGACACACTGTTGCTCAAGTGATACATTATTGTGTATTTAAAAAAAAAATTATGTATTTGCTAACACCAATAAACTTTACTTACTTACTTACACACACACACACACACACACACACACACACACACACACAGGATGGAGAGGTGGGTGCCGCGTGCCATGGGGGACAGTGGCCTTGAAGAAGATTACTGAGAGAGAGAGAGAGAGAGAGAGAGAGAGAGAGAGAGAGAGAGAGAGAGAGAGAGAGAGAGAGAGAGAGAGAGAGAGAGAGAGAGAGAGAGAGAGAGAGAGAGAGAGAGAGAGAGAGAGTTTCACTTACCACAAAAAATCGGTTACATAAAGCACAAAGACGATAAATTCGGTTATGTTTCTATATAAATTCATCAGACAACATTTATTTTGATGAACAACTCGAAAAAAGAAAATAGGACGTAAATATCAAAAGTAGCATAAGAAAAAAGAAAATACGAACATGATGGAAAAAGATGAAGAAAAACCGTAAACAAAATCGTAATTCAGACAAAACACGAAACAAAAATGGAAATAAAGATTAATTAAGGGGAGCGTTTAAGCTGAAAACGATAAAACTAAGAAATCTTGAAGTGACGAGTACCCTTTAATGGAACTCAAAGCGGAGCACTCTTCATGGTGCAGCACGCTTGTCAATGATAATGAGAACAAGCCCTTGTTAAATTCCAAACAAGAAAATTAAGATAGAGTTCCAGGAAACAAATAAAAGTAGGACAAGTTGAATGACAAGAAAATCAAAGAAAAGCACGCGAGAAAGAATAAAACTTCAAAAATATACACATCATCATTCTAAATTCACAGCACAGGAGAAAAATAAATGTGTGATTTTCCTCCAAACAATAAGCAAATTGTCAGAAAAAAGTGTTAGTATTCTAAGTGCACACTTGCACAATACTGTATTTCTTTAATCTTGTCCACCACGAGAACTACAAGTGTTGTGCCACTGTAGTGTAGGTAGTGTTGACGCCGCAGTGGTGTAGATCCGCGCCACTGCTGCAGCACATGTTCCTCAGTCTGTATTTCCCTGCTGCTACACAGTCATTGTTCTATCGGCAGTCTGCCTCTTCCTCGTCTGTCCCAGAGCCTTCCTCAATGGCCAGCAAGTGTGCAGTCAATCACACTGTAAGCCATGAAGCACGTTCTATCTCTACATGCTGTGTGCATGGCAAGGGCGAGGTTAGGCTAATGCAGTCTCACTTTAGG
>NC_059291.1:25354192-25376692 GCF_017591435.1 Portunus trituberculatus
GAGACAGGTAGAATAATGAGGGAGAGGGAGAGAGAGAGAGAGAGAGAGAGAGAGAGAGAGAGAGAGAGAGAGAGAGAGAGAGAGAGAGAGGAACGAACTGATTATTTATATTACAAGTTCCTCTCTCTCTCTCTCTCTCTCTCTCTCTCTCTCTCTCTCTCTCTCTCTCTCTCTCTCTCCCGTTAGATTCTCTCACAGATTTAAGTTTTAATTCCGCAACTTTTTCTTCGCCTCAAAATCTTCCCCCGTTAAGACTTTCATATTTCACATAATTTTTTTTTTTCCTTTAGACCGCCACTTTCCCACTCAAGTTCAGTTATTTCCGCTCGTGTCTTCCGATAAGCGTGCCACAGGTGCGCTAAATATTCTGTTTTCCTTTACCCATTTGCATTTCCTCTCATTTTCCTTAGTTTCCGCTGAGGTGCGAGGCGGGAAAATACTTCCTTTTATTAGTATTGGTGTTATTCCTCATTCTTTCTTTTTCCTTTTATTATTTTTAGTCAGCTAATGTGAACGTTCGTCAATATATATTCTCTCTCTCTCTCTCTCTCTCTCTCTCTCTCTCTCGTTCTCATTTTTTCGTCTGTTTCATTTTTTTTTTATCTATTATTTCCCTGTTTTTTCTCGATATTGTGGCATTTTTATCGTTCAATTGCTCCACATCATTGTTAATGCCGGTAATCTTCATGTGAATGGCGAAAATACGCATTTCATCATCATTATCATTTATCATTTATATTCACATCCATTTATTTATTGTTCTTACTTTTATTCTCGTTGCCTCAAGATTTTTTTTTTATTCCTTAATTCGTATAATGTATATTTTGTTTCCTTTCTCAATATTATCGTCGCCTCAGATTTCCATAATGCACTTTTGATAATTTTCAATATATATTTCCCATCTCTCTCTCTCTCTCTCTCTCTCTCTCTCTCTCTCTCTCTCTCTCTCTCTCTCTCTCTCTCTCTCTCGCCGATCGCTCCAGTTTCTCACGGCGCCATATTTTCTCCTCAGTTTTATATTTTATTTATTATTTTTTTTAAGAGCAGCGATTCAGTGTCATCTTAAAATTCTTCCATCATGCGACCGCCGGCCAGACTGATGGGCCTCCTCCTCCTCCTCCTTTTCCTTCTTCTCTTCTCCTTTTTCTTCTTCCTCCTCCTCTTCCTCCTCCTCCTCCTCCTCCTCCTTCTCTTACCCTTCCTCTCTAGTACTCTTCAGCCTACTTTTTTTTCCTTTTTATGCATTTGACACAGTATACTATATGTACACTCTCTCTCTCTCTCTCTCTCTCTCTCTCTCTCTCTCTCTCTCTCTCTCTGAATTGTCTCTTTCTTTTCTTTTTCTCTTTTTTTACCTTCTTTTTCTTCATCCTCCTCCTTTTCTTCCTCCTCCTCCTCCCTTTATTACTCCACCAAATTGTTCATCCACTTCTTCATCTGTTTCAGTTTCAAACTCGTAATTTTCTCTCTCTCTCTCTCTCTCTCTCTCTCTCTCTCTCTCTCTCTCTCTCTCTCTCTCTCTCTCTCTCTCTTGATATACATTTATAGTCAACTCTCAACATATTTTTACCTCCTAAATACCTTCCCGCTTTCTTCATTTTCCATATTCCTCCTCCTCCTCCTCCTCCTCCTGCTCCCCCTCCTCCTCCTCCTGCTCCTCCTCCTCCTCCTCCTCCTTGTACCAGTCCTGTCTCTTCATTCTTTTCTCCTCTTCTCCTTACAATCTTCTCTTTTTTTCTTTATCATCGCTTTCCCCTCTTCCTATTTTTTTTTCTTTCTCCCTTTCTCTCTCTTCCTCTCTCTTCTCTACTCTTGTTTTTTCTCTCTCCTTCATTCCTCCTGTCATCACTCTTCTTCCTCTTTTCTTCTCTCCTTCCATATTTGCCTCTTTATTCTCCTTCCCTTCTCTCCCTCTCCTCATCACACGTCCCTTTCCTCTCTTTCTTTTCTCTCTTCTTGCTTCCTCCTTCCGTAATTCTCTCATTATTCTCATTATCCTTTCTCTCTCTCTCTCTCTCTCTCTCTCTCTCTCTCTCTCTCTCTTTATCCTTCATTTCTCTCCTTCCTTCCTTCCTTCCTTCCTTCTTTTGTCTCTTCCTTTATTCTCTCTCTATCGTTCTCTTAGTATTTACTTTCCCAAACAATCTCTCTCTCTCTCTCTCTCTCTCTCTCTCTCTCTCTCTCTCTCTCTCTCTCTCTCTCTCTCTGTCTTTTGTTTTTGTCAAATTTCACGTTTTATTTTATTTTTTCTAAATTTTCAATCACATCTCTTTCATCTCACTTCTGTTTTTCCTTTATATCTTTCCGCTGTTCCTTTTTTACCTTCCTTCCATTTGTTTATCCCACCGTTTCCTCTTACTTCTCAGTCTCCTCCTCCTCTTCTTTCTCTTCCTCTTCCTCTTCCTCCTCCATTTCCTTCTTCCTCTACTCCTTCAAGCTTGAAAATTTTGGGTTTAAGAAAGAGATAGTAAGGAAGGTAATTAGTCATTGTGGAGCTTTGAGCTTCAGGAGATTAGACAGCTTTATGGATGGTGATGATGGAGGGAAATAGGTAGGAACATTTCGTACAGGGACTGTGACGTATAGGCCTATTGGTTTCACTTATCTTATCCTCTTACATTCTTAAACAAATATTACCCCAAGGCTTCGCATTAAACCCTACGAGGAACGTCTTAAAAAACTAAATTTATTCTCGTTATCCAAACACGGAGTAAGACGGGGACTTATTATTGCTTGTACAAAATTTCTAAGGCTTCACAAATTACCGGAACTCTTCCTAACACCCAACAAATCTAATGTTGCAGAAACAAAGGATTGTAAGGAATTGATAAACGATTTCAAACAAATTTTTTAACGTAAGAGGGAATACCGGCCAATGGCAACAAAAATTGTAATAAAATAAAGGCCCACTGGGGTGGCGGTCCCAAACATACTGATATAGTTAGAAAGGGACTTCAAGAATGGTATACGAGTAATTTATTTATTTTTCTATTTATTTATTTATTCTACAATTTTAAGTTTTGAGTGAAGAATGCATGTGTAGTTAGATGCATGTAGTTTTGTGTGAAGGAAGAGAGTTGTGTTTAGAGGGCAGGCTATAACTGCCCCCTTGCCTTGTGAGACACAAAGAGAAGCGTTCAGTGAGGTCACAGCTGGCTTTAATGGCAAGTTCACAGTATCCCCTGAACCAGTGCTATTACATCTTACTGGGAGTAATTATCGTTTTGGCAGGTGTCTACTGCCTCCTCCATGTGAGGAAGGGGAGGAAGTGGAGGAGGGTGATCAAGAGGAATACAAAGGAATGCAAGTAGTCTAAGCAGTAACAGTCTCTGGGGTTCTTACTAGGCTGTTTGGCTAACTGTTCTATTTCATTTATTAATGGGAGGGACAGAGTAGCGCAGAGGAAGACTCTCCCACCCACTCTCGCTGAAACTGGCAGGGGAAAAAAAAAATGGTGCCTTAATGTATAAGATAACAACACGGAATTTGAGAGGAAGTAAGAGAGATGAGGTCTGTTTTCACTTCATACAATCTACAAACAATTTTAATCCATGTGTTATCTGATAAAGCAATATTTAGTTTTTCACTCCCAGATGACAATATTGGTGGATGAGTTGCTCTGAAAGGACTTGGTTCCTTTACCAGGACTGACGGATCGCGAGGGACAAGTCATCACTAAGGTCTCTGCGATATGAGTCATTATCTTTGTTACATCATTCTTGTCGTTCCTGAGTCAAATATTCTCCCATCAGAGGAACGTGTGCGTTATTGAAACATGAGCAATAACAGCCGGGAATGAGTGTCTAGTCACCTGTCAAGACGTGTTTTAAATCACTCAACAGTTCAGCAGTAACCTACCTGAGTTGATGCTTGATGGAGAACAATTCCTGATATTTCTGACACGATTCAAGGAAAGATTTTTGGCTTCATTTACTGTTGAACTGTTGAGTGATTTAAAACACGTCTTGACAGGTAACTACACACTCACTTCCGGCTGTTATTGTTCATGTCTCAATAACGCACACGTTCCTCTGATGTGAGAATATTTGACTCAGGGACGACAAGAGTGATGTAACAAAGATAATGACTCATATCGCAGAGACCTTAGTGATGACTTGTCCCTCGCGATCCGTCACAGTCATGATGAAGGAATCAAGTCCTTTCAGAGCAACTCATCCACCAATATTGTCATCTGGGAGTGAAAAAAATAAATAATCCCTTTACCAGATGACACATGGATTAAGACTATGTAGATTGTGTGAAGTTGAAGTAGATCTCATCTCTCATAATTCTCCTCAATTCCGTGTTGTTATTTTATATAAGGTACCATTTGCTTTATTCCGGCCAGTTTCGGTGAGAGGGAGGTGGGAGAGCCTTCTTCTGTGCTACTCTGTCTCTCCCACTAATAAATAGAATAGAACAGTTAGCCAAATAACCTAGTAAAAACCTCAAAGACTGTTTCTGTTTTAAACTTCCTTTGTATTCCTTTGTGTTCCTCTTGATCACCCTCCTCCACTTCCTCCCCCTCCTCCTCTCCTTACCTCACGCGCTCTCACGGCTCTCCTATTTAACCAAGGAATTAATCATACTTCGCAACTTACCTGTACTAAGCACTAAACTTTTGCTTGCGAGAGGCGAAGCGTGTTTGGGATTCTTCTTCGCGGGAATAATGACAACAGCAAGGACAGAAGGCGAGGAGAAGGATGAGAGAGAGAGAGAGAGAGAGAGAGAGAGAGAGAGAGAGAGAGAGAGAGAGAGAGAGAGAGAGGTGGGGAAGGGCAGGCATACGTACATTCATATAGAGATTAGGAGAAAAGGAATAGGAGGAGGAGGAGGAGGAGGAGGAGGAGGAGGAGGAGGAGGAGGAGGAGGAGGAGGAGGAAAAGGAGAAGAAACGAAAGGATGAAAAGAGAAGGTGAAGAACAGAGGAAAGGAAGGGAAGACAAGCAAAGAAGCTAAAGGAGAAGGAAAAGAAGAAGGAGATGAAGTAAAACGAATAGGAGTAAGAGAAGGAGAAGAAGGAAGAGAAGGAGGAGGAGGAGGAGGAGGAGAAGGAGGAGGAGGAGGAGGAGAAGGAGAACAATAACAAAAAAAAAAACAACAAGAACAAAAACGAGAACATCACTACCAATACACCACCACCACCACCACCACCATCACCACCAAAAGCAACTAACACAGCAACGTTCCTTCGAAGCTTCAGAGAGAGAGAGAGAGAGAGAGAGAGAGAGAGAGAGAGAGAGAGAGAGAGAGAGAGAGAGAGAGAGAGAGAGAGAGAGAGAGAGAGAGAGAGAGAGAGAGAGAGAGAGAGAGAGAGAGAGAGAGAGAGTCAGAGAGAGAGAGAGAGTCAGGAATTATTCGGTACTGAAAAAAAAATTACTAGTCTCAATTTATTTTATAACAACAACAACAAAAACAAGAAAAAAACAAAAACAAAATCAAGAACAAAATCTGGAGGATGATGATGTTAATGATGATGATGACGATGATGATGACGATGATGAGTAAGAGGAGGAGGAGGAGGAGGAGGAGGAGGAGGAGGAGGAGGAGGAGGAGGAGGAGGAGGAGGAGGAGGAGAAGGAGGAGGAGGAAAAGGAAGAGGAGGAATAAAAAGAAAACACAGAATTAGTAATGAAAATAGCAAAGTAGTAAAGAAAGGAGGAGGAGGAGGAGGAGGAGGAGGAGGAGGAGGAGGAGGAGGAGGAGGAGGAGGAGGAGGAGGAGGAAGAGGAGGAGGAGGAGGAAGAGGAGGAGGAAGAGGAGGAGGACCAGTTATCTAACAAGCCATCTGTTATGGTCCCTGTTAAGAAAACTTTCTCTCTCTCTCTCTCTCTCTCTCTCTCTCTCTCTCTCTCTCTCTCTCTCTCTCTCTCTCAGGTTTTTGCCAGGTAACAATCCATGAAGTAGGGCACACACACTCATATTTCTAGTCTGTTCGGCTAATTCTGATATTCTCTTATTCCTCCTCCTCCTCCTCCTCCTTCTTTTTCCGTCTTCTTCCCGCATACTTTCTTTCCCTCCGTACTTAATTCATTTTCGTCACCTGCTTTCCTTCGTTCTTCTTCTCCTTCTTCTCATCTTCCTCCTTTACTTTCTTATACTATTTTTGTCCTCCTCCTCCTCCTCCTCCTCCTCCTCCTCCTCTTTCATATTCTTTCTCTTTCATCTTTTTCCCCTCGTTTAATTCATGTTCTCGTCACCTGCTCTGCTCCTCCTCCTCTTTCTCCTTCTCCTTCTCTTCTTTCTCACTATTCTCTTCTCCTTTTTTTCTTCTTCCTCCTCCTCTTTCTCCACTCACTGTTTTCTTAACTTTTCTCTTTTTTTCCTTTCCACTTTCTCTTTGTCCTCGTCTTTCGGTATCCTTCTCCTCCTCCTCCTCCTCCTCCTCCTCCTCCTCCTCCTTCTCTTTATCTTCCACTTCTTGTCATCCATCTCTTCATCCTCCTTTCATCTTCTTTCTCCTTCACTTCTTTTCTCATTTACTTCATGTTCTTGTCACCTGCGCCTCATTTTTTCTCCTCCTTCTTCTCGCACATTGCGTGTCTCTCTCCTCTCTCCTCTTCATCATCTCCATTCTTCTTCCTTTCTCTCCTATTTTTACTCTATTTTCGTCATCTCTTTCCTCTGAATCTCCTCCTTCTCCTCCTCCTTTTCTTTTTCTTTTCCTCATCTTCTTCTTTCTCTTTTCTTTTCTTGTTTCCTCTTCCTCCTCTTCCTCCTCCTCCTCCTCCTCCTCCTCCTCCTCCTCCTCCTCCTCCTCTTTCATCTTCTTCTTCTTCTTTTATCTCTTTTCGTTTTCTTGTTACTTTATCTTCTTCTTCTTCTTTGCTTTTTCTTCTTTTCTTATCTTTTCTTTTCTCTTTTTCTTCTTTTTCTTATTTTCCTCTTTTCTTCTTTTCTTTTCTTCTTTTCTTCTTTTCTTCTACCTCTTTTCGTTTTCTTGTTTCCTTTGTCTTCTTCTTCTTCTTCTTCTACTTCTTCTTCTTCTTCTTCTTCTTCTTCTTCTTCTTCTTCTTCTTCTTCTTCTTCTTCTTCTTCTTCTTCTCTCTCTTCTTTGTCTGTTTCGACTTCTACTTCTCTTTCACCTTCTCCTCCTTTTCCTTTTCCTCTTCTTCCTCCTCCTTCTTCCCCCCCTCTCCTCCTTTCTCCACCTCCTCCTCCTCCTCCTCCTCCTCCCACTGCTCCCTTCCTCCTGCTCCTCCTCCTCCACCTCCTCCTTTTCCCAACCCTTCATATCCCGGTCGTTCAACATTCTCAATCGCTAAATCCAGCCACTTCCAGCCCGCCCTTCCCTTCCTGGCGTGTCACAAGCGGCGACTCGTGGAAGTTGAGTTTGTCCCCGCGAAATTGACAAGTGAACTTTAACACTGTATGATATCAGGACCCACTCACTCACCCACTCACTCACTCAACCACTCACTCAGGGATATGTAAGGACTGCTGCTGGGGGAGTGTGTGGGTGGGTGGTTATGTGTGTGTGTGGGTGGTTATGTGTGGGTGGATGGTCAACTTCATGGATAAGACTAGTTGGTGGGCAGAGTGATGTTAAATTGCTGCTGTTACTACTACTACTACTACTACTACTACTACTACTACTACTACTACTACCACTACCACTACTACTACTACTACTATATTCCTCCTCCTCACGAGACCAGACACTTTGTTATAATTTAGTGTCTTCATTTAAATCTCTCTCTCTCTCTCTCTCTCTCTCTCTCTCTCTCTCTCTCTCTCTCTCTCTCTCTCTCTCGAGCCGTCAAGTGCACCGGTTAGCCTCGATTTGAGACGGAATTGCTTAGGCTCTGTGCTGAGAGAGAGAGAGAGAGAGAGAGAGAGAGAGAGAGAGAGAGAGAGAGAGAGAGAGAGAGAGAGAAAGAGGAAGAAGAAGAGGAAGAATTGGAGGAAACGGTAGTAGTGGTAGTGGTGGTGGTGGTGGTGGTGGTGGTGGTGGTGGTGGTGGTGGTGGTGGTGGTTGTGGTAATGGTGGTGGTGGTGGTGGTGGTGGTGGTGGTGGTGATGGTGGTGGTGGTGATGGTGGTGGTGGTGATGGTAGGGATTGTGGTGGTGGTGGTGGTGGTGTTGGTAGAGGCATTATGTACCCCTCCTTCAGGCAAGACTCAAAGGAAACAATGCCATTTATTATTCCATTTACTTCGATTCACTTTCAATTTGCCTTCAAGCGCCGGCGTTCCATTTACCGTCACTTTCACTACCACACTACCAGCACGCAGCCTTCAGCCTCCTCCAGCCGCTCACTCTGCCTGCTACCGTGCTGTCTCTGTGTGTGTGTGTGTGTGTGTGTGTGTGTGTGTGTGTGTGTGTGTGTGTGTGTGTGTGTGTGTGTGTGTGTGTGTGTGTGTGTGTGTGTGTGTGTGTGTGTGTGTGTGTTTTGATAGGAACACTCAAGATTTTCCCTACACAAGATTTCTCTCCTCTCAAAATTTCCCACTCAAGATTTCCACACTCAAGACTTTCCCCACTCACGATTTCCCCACTCAAGACTTTGCCCACTCTTTTCCTACTCTTCTTCCCACTCAAGACTTTCCTCACTCACTTCCCACTTATTTCCCACTCAAGACTTTCCACTCACCTCCCTCTCAAGACTTTCCCCACTCACTTCCCACTCAAGGCTTCCCACTCACCTCCCACTCAAGACCTCCCACTCACTTCTCACTCAAGACTTCCCTCTCAAGACTTCCCACTCACTTCCCACTCCAGTCTTCCCATTCAAGTTTCCTACTATTCCCACTCAATAAATCTTACACACTAAACAATACTACTTTTCTCTCACCCACTGTCATCATTCCACTCTCCCCACTCAAGCCATCCCACTCAACACACTCCACTCACCACACCTCAGGCGACACAGACCACGTAAAATTGAGACTAACGAGAGACAGACGGACAAATCAGACACTCAGACAGACAGACAGGTCGGTAAACAAAGAGGCAAACTCCAAACACTCTCTCTCTCTCTCTCTCTCTCTCTCTCTCTCTCTCTCTCTCTCTCTCTCTCTCTCTCTCTCTCTCCAAAAAGCCACGCACTAGAAACACAAGCCAACCAACCAACAAATGCAACACAAACAAAGCAACTAATGAAAAAAAAAAAAAAAACACTGGACAAACTGAACTAAAACACACACACACACACACACACACACACACACACACACACACACACACACACACACACACACACACATACACACGAGCAGCAACACCTCAGCATACATACAGCACAAAAAATAGCAACACAAGACGAGAAAAAAAGAAAATTATAGACATGGACACAAAAATAGTCATGAAAAACAGAGGAAGAAACAAAAGGGAGTATTTCTAAAGGTTTGTGAGTGTTTCTAAAGGTTTGTGAGTGTCTCTAAGGGTTTGGGAGTGTTTCTAAAGGTTTGTGAGTGTTTCTAAAGGTTTGTGAGTGTTTCTAAAGGTTTGGGAGTGTTTCTAAAGGTTTGTAAGTGTTTCTAAAGGTTTGTGAGTGTTTCTAAAGGTTTGTGAGTGTTTCTAAAGGTTTGTGAGTGTCTCTAAGGGTTTGGGAGTGTTTCTAAAGGTTTGTAAGTGTTTCTAAAGGTTTGTGAGTGTTTCTAAAGGTTTGGGAGTGTTTCTAAAGGTTTGTGAGTGTTTCTAAAGGTTTGGGAGTGTTTCTAAGGTTTGGGAGTGTTTCTAAAGGTTTGTGAGTGTTTCTAAAGGTTTGTGAGTGTTTCTTAAGGTTTGTGAGTGTTTCTAAGGGTTTGTGAGTGTTTCTAAGGGTTTGGGAGTGTTTGTACAGGTTTGTGAGTGTTTCTTAAGGTTTGTGAGTGTTTCTAAAGGTTTGTGAGTGTTTCTAAGGGTTTGTGAGTGTTTCTAAAGGTTTGGGAGTGTTTCTAAAGGTTTGTAAGTGTTTCTAAAGGTTTGTGAGTGTTTCTAAAGGTTTGGGAGTGTTTCTACAGGTTTGGGAGT
Organism: Portunus trituberculatus; assembly: GCF_017591435.1. Classification (NCBI taxonomy): domain Eukaryota; kingdom Metazoa; phylum Arthropoda; class Malacostraca; order Decapoda; family Portunidae; genus Portunus; species Portunus trituberculatus. The sequence continues at coordinate 25,364,147 of NC_059291.1, forward strand.
GTTTCTAAAGGTTTGGGAGTGTTTCTAAAGGTTTGTGAGTGTTTCTAAAGGTTTGGGAGTGTTTCTTAAGGTTTGTGAGTGTTTCTAAGGGTTTGGGAGTGTTTCTAAGGGTTTGGGAGTGTTTCTAAAGGTTTGGGAGTGTTTCTAAAGGTTTGTGAGTGTTTCTAAGGTTTGTGAGGTTTGGTTTGAGTGTTTCTAAAGGTTTGTGAGTGTTTCTAAAGGTTTGGGAGTGTTTCTAAGGTTTGGTTTGAGTGTTTCTAAAGGTTTGGGAGTGTTTCTAAGGGTTTGGGAGTGTTTCTAAAGGTTTGTGAGTGTTTCTTAAGGTTTGTGAGTGTTTCTAAGGGTTTGTGAGTGTTTCTAAGGGTTTGTTTCTAAGGTTTGAGTGTTTCTAAGGTTTGTGAGTGTTTCTAAAGGTTTGTGAGTGTTTCTAAAGGTTTGTGAGTGTTTCTAAAGGTTTGTGAGTGTTTCTAAAGGTTTGTGAGTGTTTCTAAAGGTTTGTGAGTGTTTCTAAAGGTTTGTGAGTGTTTCTAAAGGTTTGTGGTGTTTCTAAAGGTTTGTGAGTGTTTCTAGTGTTTCTAAAGGTTTGGAGTGTTTCTAGTAAAGGTTTGGGAGTGTTTCTTAAGGTTTGGTAGTGTTTCTAAAGGTTTGTGAGACAGAAAGAAAAATAAATAAATAGAAGAGAAAGATGGACAGAATAAGAGAGATGGATAGAAAAGAGAGAGATGGAGAGAATAAGAGAAAAATGGATAGAATAAGAGAGGCAAATTGAATAAAAGAGAGAGAGAGAGAGAGAGAGAGAGAGAGAGAGAGAGAGAGAGAGAGAGAGAGATGGAAGTATATTATCAGAAGAAAAGAAAAACAAAGAAAAACAAAGAAAAAATAGAAGAAAAAGAAACATCAATTAAGAAACAAGCATTTGAAAAGAAAAACAAAAAGACACCAAAACATCTTTATTTATTTTCCTTGTTACTGTTCTTACCTTATCTTTCCTCTCCTCCTGTCCCTCATCATATATTCGCTTCCTTTATTTATTCTCCTTTCCTTTCCTCTTTCTCCATTCTTGCAACGACTTCCTTCTCTTCCTCCCGTTTTCTATTCATTCTTTCATTTCCCTCCAAACTTAACACTCATTCATCCTTCGCTTCATACCTTCATCCTTCCTTATTCTGATTTTTTTGTTCTTTGTTCTCTCTCTCTCTCTCTCTCTCTCTCTCTCTCTCTCTCTCTCTCTCTCTCTCTCTCTCTCTCTCTCTCTCTCTCTCTCTCTCTCTTCCCTTCCCTCCTAACTCATATATTTTTATTTTCACTTATTCTTTCTCTTCCATCTTCTTCCTGCCTCATGCCTCCTTCCTCCTCCTCCTCCTCCTCCTCCTGCCTTTACTCCATTCATCATAACCACATCTCTTTCTCTCTTAGTTTCTTCCACCCTTCCTTCCTTCCTTCCTTCCTTCCTTCCTTCCTTCCTTCATTCATTCATTCGCCCACTGCCTTCCGTCACATCTTTCCCCCCTCCTTGACTTCTCCTTCGGTACTTCGCTCCCTGTTTCCTTCCCTCCCACAAACTCGATAACGCGGTCTTTAGAACTCAATGTACTGGAGGAGGCGCAGGAGGGGAGAGAAGGAAGAAAGGAGGGAAGGAGAGGGAAGGGAAGAGATATAACTCGTGTTCAAAATCATGTTTCTTTCAAAATCATCCTATCAACCTTTCTTTTCTCTTTTTTTCTTTCACAATCTGCCTTTCTGAGTGTCTGAATGTCTGTATGTCTCCTTCTCTCCTTTTTTCCTTCCTTCCTTCCTTCCTTCTTTCCTTCCTTCCTTGCCTCCTTCCTTCATTATCGTGCTTGAGTATTGGTCATTGTGCTCAAGGAAGGAGGGGAAGGAAGAGGGACTGAAGGGAAGGAAAGGGAAGAAGAAAGAGGAGAGGTAAGAGAGAGAGAGAGAGAGAGAGAGAGAGAGAGAGAGAGAGAGAGAGAGTAGAAAGAAAAACAAAACACTTTCTTTTAACTTTGCTTATTCTATTTTCTTTTATTCCCGCCATTGTTATTCTTTAATTTCTCTCTCTCTCTCTCTCTCTCTCTCTCTCTCTCTCTCTCTCTCTCTCTCTCTCTACGGTAATTTCCTTTCGTTTTCCATTACGCTGTGTTTTCTTTTTCCTTCTCCTCCTCCTCCTCCTCCTCCTCCTCCTCCTCCTCCTCCTCCTCCTCCTCCTCCCTCCTCCTCCTCCTCCTACTCTTCCTTCTCCGCTTATTCCTATTCCTTCTGGTGCAAGTTTTTCCTCTCTCTCTCTCTCTCTCTCTCTCTCTCTCTCTCTCTCTCTCTCTCTCTCTCTCTCTCTCTCTCATAGTGGAGGGACGCGGAGAAATGAGAGAGAGAGAGAGAGAGAGAAGAAGAAGAAGAGAGAGAGAGAGAGATAAGAGAATGAAGGAGGAAAACAAATATATAAGATGGAGTCCATAAGGATGCTATTGTCTCGCCTGGGGGAAGAAAGTGTTGGTCTCTCTCTCTCTCTCTCTCTCTCTCTCTCTCTCTCTCTCTCTCTCTCTCTCTCTGGAAATCACTGTGAGGGAGGAAATACAAGACATGACCGACCATTATTTCCGACACTGCCCCATTCTCTTCCACCACCACCACCACCACCACCACCACCACCACCACCACCACTACTACCACCATCACCACCACCACCATTACTGCCACTAAAGTTGGTCCATAATTAGTAGTAGCCTAACGAGTCACATCACCAACACCGGCTGTCTCCACCACTTGCCATAACCCTTCACAGACACACAGAGAGAGAGAGAGAGAGAGAGAGAGAGAGAGAGAGGGGGATTTAATGGAATTTGATAGCTGTAACAAGACATAGGAAAACAGGAGCGAGAGAGAGAGAGAGAGAGAGAGAGAGAGAGAGAGAGAGAGAGAGTATACAGCCTAGGCAGAGAATGAAGCAACAAGCTTCTGTCTTCTCCCCTCTTCTTCTATCCTCCTCTCCCACCCCTCCTGTTCCTCTCTCAGCCCTCCCCCTCTCTCTCCCCCACCTCTCTCCTGTTACCTGAGGTCATTAGTGCAGCCTAAGGTTAAAGGTGATCTTTGAAGGGGAGTGGGGGGAGGAAAGGGGAGGGAGAGAAGGAGGGAAGAAAAGAGAAAGGAAGAGAGAAAGAGGGGAAGAGAAAGAGAGAGATTATGTACCTTTTCTCTCTCTCTCTCTCTCTCTCTCTCTCTCTCTCTCTCTCTCTCTCTCTCTCTCTCTCTCTCTCTCTCTCTCCTGTTATGCATTATTACTCAACGAAAATTCTTGGCAACAATAAAGTTCTGCTGGATTTATCTGACGGGGACGCCTCTCCCTCTCTCCTCCTCCTCCTCTTCCTCCTCCTCCTCCTCCTGCTCCTTTTCTTCTTCTTCTCCTTCTTCTCCTTCTCCTCCTCCTCCTCCTCCTCCTCCTCTCACTTTTGGGAGGAGGAATAAAGACCCCCTTCTTGATGACCCCTCAGCTTCATGCAGTATTAGGCTCCTCCTCCTCCTCCTCCTCCTCCTCCTCCTCCTCCTCCTCCTCCTCCTCCTTCTCCTTCTCCTCCTCCTTCTCCTCCTTCTCCTCCTCTTCCTTCTCATCTACCTCTTCGTTCTCCTCATCTCTTTTCTCCCTTCTGAAGGGGGTGTACATTTTTTTCCTCTCTCTCTCTCTCTCTCTCTCTGTCTCTGTCTCTCTCTCTCTCTCTCTCTTTCTCTCTTTCTGTGTGTGTGTGTGTGTGTGTGTGTGTGTGTGTGTGTGTGTGTGTGTGTGTGTGTGTGTGTGCGTATGTGGGGAAATTCAAACTGAACGACACGTCACTGAGAACTGTCCAATGACTCGACACTTAAGAGACAGGTACCAATTTGCTAGTTTGGAAGAGTTGTTTTGTTCTGATATGTTCGCACCAGAAAATGTATGCCATATAGTTCATGATATCCTTTCAGTATACAAATAGGGATTGGGAACTTGAATATTATGATATTTATTTTTATCTGGATATTGTATGAGTAGTTACTGGACTACAATTAGCTTGTATGTTGTTGTTAGTTTTAATTATCTGGGATTATTTGTTGTGATCTTGTCATTTTGAAATTTCTGTGTCATGTTGTGGTCAATAAACATCTGAATCTGAATCTGTGTGTGTGTGTGTGTGTGTGTGTGTGTGTGTGTGTGTGTGTGTGTGTGTGTGTGTGTGTGTGTGTGTGTGTGTGTGTGTTGCTCCCTCTCCTCCTTCTCCTTCTCCTCCTCCAGCTTTGCCTTTGCTATCCTCTTTCATTTACGTTAGTCAGATAGGGTAATCAGCAACCAGCCAAGGAAGGGCCAATAAGCCTGTTTCTATTTGTTCTTCCTTTGTATTCCTCCTCCTCCTCCTTCTCCTCCTCCTCCTCCTCCTCCTCCTCCTCCTCCTCCTCCTCCTCCTCCTCTTCATTCGCCTCCTCCTCCTGCAAACAAATTGGCTGGGTTTATTGGTAGTATCTTTAAATTTAAATCAGAATGGGTAATACTCGCATTGTTTAACACGTTTGTCCGACCTCAACTTGAGTACTGTGTCCAGCTCTGGTCACCCCACTACAGGAAAGAGAATCCAAAGAAGAGTTACCAAGTTGATCCCACGACCGCGGAACAAGCCTTGTGAGGAGCCCTTGAGGGAACTCAACTAATTAAGTTTAGAGAAACGGCGAATGCGAGGAGACTTAACTGAACTGTTTATTTATTCCGGGGCTTTGATAACGTAAATGTAAACAACTATCTCATTATTGACACTCCCAACTCCACTAGAAATAATGGTTACAAGATCATAGGTAAATAAGCGTTTCAGATCAGATGAGGCTAAACATTTCTTCAGTAGAATTGTAAATGTCTGGAACTCTCTCCCAGCACATGTTGTCCGCAGCAATACAATAATACTTTTAAACAAAGATTGGACATTCACCTCGCTTTAACCCCCTCAAATGACGTACTTTGCGCCTACATAAAATATCCTTTTTTAGTTGCTGTACTAAATAGTGTCACTTCTCTTTCTATCTTTCCTATCACATCTTTAACTTTCTCCCTGTGCCCTCTTGCTTTTCTTCCTTGAACCCTGGTGTCCTTCAGCCTCTAACTCGTAGAATCTGTAGTGGTAGCATAGGTACACAGACAGCCTCGTTAGTTTCAGTAGGGCTTTTGTGGTCTGTTCCTTCCTTTGTATTCCTTTTCTTCCTTTTCCTCTTCTTCCTCCTCCCCTCCCCCCATTCTCCTCCTCTTCATTCAGCTCCCCATCATCTTCCATCCGTTATTCTATTTTTATTTTCTCTTACTTCCACCTCTTGTCTATATTTCTCTTTCCCCCTTTCTCTCCTTTCATCTTCCCCGTTTTATCTTTTCCTTCTCTTTTTCCTTTACCATTATTTACTTTTTTTTCTTATTCTTCCTTTCATTAATCCAGTTTTTCTTTCTATTTCTCCTTTCTGTTCCTTTCCCTACCTTTCCTGTTCCAATTATGTTTTCCTTCTCTTTACAACTCTCTCTCTCTCTCTCTCTCTCTCTCTCTCTCTCTCTCTCTCTCTCTCTCTCTCTCTCTCACCCTTGCAATATTAAAGAGAAACAGGTTAGGGCAGGAAGCAATCAGTGGTAGTGGTGGGTAAGCGTTGCCCTGCACATTATTTTGCTCTCTAAGGGCCTAAGGTAAGGGAAGGGGGACAAGGGAGGGAGGGGAAGGTGGCAGGGGAGGGAGGGAAAAGCAAAGGAGGGGAGAGAGGGAAGGAGGAAAAGGTAGTGGGTACGTGATGCTGGGTAGTAATAGTAGTAGTAGAAGTAGTAACAGTGGTGGTGGTGGGGGTGGTGGTAGTTGTGGTAGTGGTGGTGGTGGTGGTAGTAGTAGTAGTAGTAGTAGTAGTAGTAGTAGTAGTAGTAGTAGTAGTAGTAGTAGTAGTAATTCCCTATTAATTATATTTCAAGGACTTCCTACATACTTTTCCCAGAGAGAGAGAGAGAGAGAGAGAGAGAGAGAGAGAGAGAGAGAGAGAGAGAGAGAGATTGTTTATTTCGAGAGAGTGGAAGGGAATGAAGGAAGGAAGAAGTAAATGGAAGGCAATGAAAGAATGAAAGAAGATATGAAAGAAAACAGAATTAATGAAAGAGGGAAGAAGAATATGGAACGCAAACAACAATGAAGGAATGAAGGAAGAAATGAGAGGAAAAAAAATGAGAAAACAATTCACCTCGGTCGCCTGCTGGTCACCCAGCCAGTCTTCCCCATTACGGAGCGAGCTCAGAGCTCATAGACCGATCTTCGGGTAGGACTGAGACCACATCAACACACAACACACACCGGGAAAGCGAGGCCACAACCCCTCGAGTTACATCCCGTACCTATTTACTGCTAGGTGAACACACCCCACACATTAAGAGGCTTGCCCATTTGCCTCGCCGTTTACCGGGACTCGAACCCGGCCCTCTCGATTGTGAGTCGAGCGTGCTAACCACTACACTACGCGGTGTAAATAAAGGAATGAAAGAAAGAAAGAAGAAAATGGAACACGAATAGCAATGAAAGAATGAAGGAAGAAATGAGAAGATAAAGCTGAGAAAACAATGAAGGAAGAAGGAAACGAAAGACAAACAACAATGAAGGAGAGAAGAAAGTAATAAGGTGAATGAAGTGAAAGAAGAACACCACCAATCTCCCTCAACACAAGCCAAGTAGCGAGGAAGAGGTAGATAAAGAAAACACCTTTCCTCTTCTGTACTTCTCACGATAAAGGGACGAAGAGGGGACAGACGCGTTCACCCTATCAACACTCCCCTCTTCAACTACCATCTTCCTCTCCCCCTATCTTTCATTCCCTCTTTCTATAACTCTTTCCCTTGCTCTCATTTTCCTCCTTTCATCATTTGCATTCCTTCCTCTCTCTCTCTCTCTCTCTCTCTCTCTCTCTCTCTCTCTCTCTCTCTCTCTCTCTCTCTCTCTCTCTCTCTCTCTCTCTCTCTCTCTCTCTCTCTCTCTCTCTCTCTCTCTCTCTCAATTTCAGCCCCTTCCTCTTCCTCTCCTCCTTTCCCTTATCAATCATTCCTCTCTCCTCTTTTCCCCTTTTTCGTCCCCTTTCCCATCATTAGCACTCTGTCTCCCCCCTGTAATGCACTAACCCCCCCCCACCCAAGCCACCGTCCTACCCTGGGATGTCCCGCCACGCTTTTGTTTACCTCTGTGCCGAGTAACGCCCCCATCTCGCTCAGGGGACGGTCGTTAGTTAGGGGGAAATTAATACCAGTGTGGGGGTTAATAATCAAGAGAAACGTGAATGATGGAGATGAAAGAGAGAGGAAAATGGATGAGTCGAAAGGAGAAAGAAGAGAATGGAGGGGGATGGAAGGGGTGATTGATACGAGAAGGGGAAAGATAGAAACACAGGGAGAGGAGAAAGAAAAAAATGTGTGAGAATGAAAGGGGGAAGTGGAAGATAAGAGGATAGATTCAAGAAGAGTACCTTCATTACTGAGAGAGAGAGAGAGAGAGAGAGAGAGAGAGAGAGAGAGAGAGAGAGAGAGAGAGAGAGAGAGAGAGAGAGAGAGAGAGAGAGAGAGAGAGAGAGAGAGAGAGAGAGAGAGAGAGAGAGAGAAAGAGAAAATACTGGAGATAAGCCGGAAATAAATTACGAAAGAATAAAAAGGAGTATTATATAAAAGGAGAGATAAGATTAGAGAGAAGAAAGAAAGAAAGAAGGCGGGAGGAAAAGAGGTGGAGGTAAAAAAAAAAAAAAAAATAAAAGACACGAGAGAGGAAAAAGGAGAGAAAATGACAGGAAAATAAAAATAAAAACTATAAAAAAGAAATAAATGAAACTGAATCCAAGAGAGAGAGAGAGAGAGAGAAACTTAACCCCCTCCGACCACCTGCTCAAGATTAAGCCCTTCCCCCTCTTTTTTCCCCTCCCTCCCTTATTTTCCCCTTTTTTCTCCCCTCAATGGACGCAGAAGCAGGCAGGCGTGTGGGGAATGGGTGCCTTCGCCTCAGCTCACTGCGAACCAACCCCATTACCTAGTTTTTGGGGAAGCACTTAATGGGTAAACTTGTAGCCTTGTTTCTCTCTCTCTCTCTCTCTCTCTCTCTCTCTCTCTCTCTCTCTCTCTCTCTCTCTCTCTCTCTCTCTGTTAATGTCTAAATATCTACACATTTTTCATCCCTCTCATAAATTTCATTGAGTTACTCATAAGATTCCTCCTCTGGTCTTATATCACTCACCCCCATCACCTCCCATTCTCTAACTCCTCCCTCTCCTCCTCTTCTTCTTCTTCTTCCTCTTCCTCTTCCTCCTCCTCCTCCTCCACTCCACATGATACCTTACTTCACATACTTCCTCCTCCCTCGTGTCTTTATTTCTTTACATTCTCCTTACTCCTCTTTCTTGTGCCTACTTCTCCTCCTCTTCTTACTTCTACTTTTCTTCTTTATCTCCTTTTCTTATTCCTTTTTATATTTTTCTGCTTCTTCTCCTATTATTCCTCTTAATCTTCATTCTCGTCCTTCTATTCTTCTTTCTTCTCCTTTTTTTTTCTCTTCCTCCTTCTCCTTCTCCTGATGTATTCTTCTATTCTCTTCCTTCCATGTACTTCTCCTTCTTCTCTTATTCCTCCGCTTTCTCTTCCTCCTCCTTCTTCAGTATCACTCCCTCGCTTCATTTAATTAACTCTCCCTCTCTCCTTTCCTCTTGTTTCTTCCCCCCTTCCTCCCTCCTCCCTTCCTTCATTCCTTTCTTTACTCATTCCTTTCTCACTCATTTCTTTCTCTCACTTGAAACATTCTCTCCTTATTGGCGTCCCCTTCCCCCCCAATCTCTCTCTCTCCCTCTCTCTCTCTCTCTCTCTCTCTCTCTCTCTCTCTCTCTCTCTCTCTCTCCCTTCTCTTCCATTTCTTATAGACCATTAATTATCTTCCTCCTTCCTTCCTCCCTCTTTCTACCCTCCTGTCATCTGTTTTCTTCTTACCTCTCTCTCTCTCTCTCTCTCTCTCTCTCTCTCTCTCTCTCTCTCTCTCTCTCTCTCTCTCTTTGCTTCTGTTCTTTCTTCTCTAACTTTACTCATTTTCTTATTTTTTCTTCACTTTCTTTCCATATTCTCATCAATTTTTCATCCATTTTTTTCCCATCACGTTTCTCTTATTCTTCTTCAGTTTTCATGTTAACTTTTCTTTTACTTAATTCCTTTCCTCACCCTTTTCACCTTTCTTCATTCTCCTTCTCCTTCTCCTTCTCCTCCTCCTCCTCCTTCTTCTGTTCTTCCTTGTTCCTCCCCCTATGCATCTCAGTTCCATGTCACCGTACCTTTAGGCTTCTCCTCCTCCCCCTTTTCCTCCTCCTCCTCCTCCTCCTCCTCCTCCTCCTCCTCCTCCTCCTCCTCCTCCCCCTCCTCCTCCTCCTCCTGTTGGTGTTCTAGCGTGTAATATTCTCCCATAACTCCACACTCCCTCTCTCTCTAGTTGTACCTTTGTATCTTTCACTCATGACTTGCCTACTAACTGCTCCCTCCATCTCCTCTCCCTCTTATCTTTCTCCTCTTTTTCCCTTTTTTTTTATTCTCCTCTATCATTCCTCCTCCTTCTCCTTCTCGTTTGTCTCTCTTTTTGAAGGCAGTGGATCTTGTCTCTAATTCTAGTTATTGGTTCTCTCTCTCTCTCTCTCTCTCTCTCTCTCTCTCTCTCTCTCTCTCTCTCTCTCTCTCTCTCTCTCTCTCTCTCTCTCTCTCTCTCTCTCTCTCTCTCTTTTATTAATGCATCTTGTTCTTCTTCTTTCTCTTCCTCCTCCTCCTCTTCTTCTTCTTCTTCTTCTTGGTTCCTCCTCGCTTTTTTCCTCTATGTAAGAAGGAATATTGGTGAAAGGGTTGTAATAAAGGATTCGATAAACGCCAGGGTGAAAGAAAGGGAAATAAAAGTGAAGTGTGGAGAGGAGGGAAGGCTGGCTGGCTTGCTATTGTTTGGTTCGGTTCCGTTTGGCTCGGCTCGGTTCGGTGCGGAGCGTGTATTTGTTGTTGTTATTTGTGGTTGTAATTGTTATGGTTGTTGTTTTTATGATATTCTCCTTCCAAATTTTTTTTTCTATTTGCTTTTTTCTTCAATTTCACTTCACTTGTCTTATCATTTAATCATCATCTTGTTCCTCCTCCTCGTTCTTATCCTTTCCCCTCCCCTTTTTTTTTTTTTTACTTTCCTTCATTCATTTTCATCTGATCTCTTTTTTTTTCTTTCTCCTTCTCTTCTTTTCAAATCCTCTTATTCCATTTCGTAATCCTTCTTCTCTTACTGTGAAATGCTCTTCTATTATCTGCTTTTATTCTTCTTCCTCTTTTATCTCATCCACTCTCATCATTTCCTTCCCCTCACTCGTGTTATGCCCTTCTTCCTCCTCCTCCTGCTTCCTCATTTCTCTCGCAGTACGCCTCGCTCTCCGTCTCAACACTTTCCACTTAGCCAAAAGCGTCACCGCCAGACACTCACACAGACACCCGGTAAAATATGTACTGAAGCGAGACCAGGAGGAGGAGAAGGAGGAGCAGGAACAGAACGCTTCAACCCAGCTTACTTTGCACTCTCTCCTTCTCCCTCATTCTCCCTCTCTCTCTCTCTCAGGAGGCAATTCGTGCAAGGCCCCAAGAAAAGGGAGAAATATCTTTGTTTACAGGATGATTCGTGAGCACGTGCTGGCGTGAGGGGAAGTCGTGAGTAACCCGCTGTGGCTCCTTGGGTGAGGCGTGCATGTGATGTCAATGGCAGGGTGTGTGTGTGTGTGTGTGTGTGTGTGTGTGTGTGTGTGTGTGTGTGTGTGTGTGTGTGTGTGTGTGTGTGTGTGTGTGTGTGTGTGTGTGTGTGTGTGTGTGTGTGTGTGTGTGTGTGTGTGTGTGTGTGTGTGTGTGTGTGTGTGTGTGTGTGTGTGTGTGCGTGTGTGTGTGTGTGTGTGTGTGTTGAAGGTACATAAAAGTAGAATCATAAGGTTTTTTGCTGTTGGTATATTGCTGCTGCTGCTGCTGCTGCTACTACTACTACACTACCACAAGGCAACTACTACTACTACTACTACTACTACTACTACTACTACTACTACTACTACTACTGATACACTATGGAACTTAACTCTCATGCTAACTCGCACCCTTTGCTGCTACTACTACTATTACTATTACCACCACTACCACTACCACCACCACCATTACCTCACTATGAAACTTTACCCCCACAATCAATTACTAGTGCTCTTATATTTGCCACCCACCACAAGAACCACCAACTTGTCCTTGGCACGCCTGTCCTCTTATAAAATTATCAGTACATAGAGCCACGCACCCCCAAGCATCACCTCCTATACGTCCCTTCCCAGCCCCTCCGCGCCCTCCGCCCCGCCAGCCTGCACTCGTCACACTAATCGTCCCCAGGAATGCCACACAGCCGACGTGCGTGATGCTGATCTTCGCGGAGGAATTTGGCCGCTTAATACCGCCAAGCCACGGAAGTTTGCTAACCCGCTGTTAATTGTGTGGCAAGAAGAAAAGTCCGTGTGTGTGTGTGTGTGTGTGTGTGTGTGTGTGTGTGTGTGTGTGTGTGTGTGTGTGTGTGTGTGTGTGTGTGTGTAATTCACCTCGGTCGCCTGCTGGTCACCCAGCCAGTCTTCCCCATTACGGAGCGAGCTCAGAGCTCATAGACCGATCTTCGGGTAGAACTGAGACCACAACACACTCCACACACCGGGAAAGCGAGGCCACAACCCCTCCAGTTACATCCCGTACCTATTTACTGCTAGGTGAACAGGGGCCACACATTAAGAGGCTTGCCCATTTGCCTCGCCGCGCCGGGACACGAACCCGGCCCTCTCGATTGTGAGTCGAGCGTGCTAACCACTACACTACGCAGTGTGTGTGTGTGTGTGTGTGTGTGTGTGTGTGTGTGTGTGTGTGTGTGTGTGTGTGTGTGTGTGTGTGTGGATACTTCCTGGCACTGCGGCATGGATGAGTGCCGCTGTACCACTATTATGACCAGTACCACTACTACCACTACCGCAGACACAGCCGCTGTCATGCAGAACCACACGCTTGTTCGTCACGTTAATCCAGCGAGAGGACACGGCAAGACCGCGAGGCAATGAGAACCAATGCGCCGTAAATCTAACACCTGCTGATGACTTACTACTGCAGGAGGCATTCTGAAGACGATACCTTCTTTCACTATTTTCTTTCTTTTCTTTCCGTCATTTTTTTTTTTTTTTTTAGCTTCCCAGAGACGACAGTGTAAATATTTTGGTGTAGCTAGTAGGGAACTTGTGCTTTTTTTTCCAGTTTTTTTTTTTTGTAATCTCAGGTTACGTATCTGTCACTCTTCATTTTCTTATTGTCTATGTTAAGTTTGTGTCTGTAAGACCTGGCAATCGAAATCTGTCATTCTAAATCTGTCAATCTAAAATTCTGTCTAGAATTCTATCATTCTTAATTCTGTTGATCTTGACAGTCTAAATTTATTCCTAACCCTCCACTAATAGACACGTCACGTATAATCTAACTCTAGTTAAAATCTTTTT
>NC_059291.1:25384192-25401692 GCF_017591435.1 Portunus trituberculatus
GGTGGTGAGCGTGGGATCGGGCAGACCTCCACGCATAGGTTCGAATCCCACCACGTACAGCCTTAAAACACTTTGCCATTTGTCGAGTGGTTTAAAGTTACCTACATATCACCATGATACCCAGGTTCTAGGTGGTTACACTCAAGATGAGCTTGGGCGGTGATATGGGCCCTAATATGGGTACCACTATAAATAAAATTGCCTGCGCCACTAATGGGTGGAAGCTGAACAGCGCTTCCCATACACTCTTCAAGTGTGCCTACAGGCGCTATAGGCCTTACCGTAAAAAAAAAATAAATAAAAAAATGGAGTGAGAGACATACATCATAAACGAAGGCTCATTCCCCGCTCACCTCTCACCCTATCACGCTAACAATGGCTGGGAAGAGAAGCGTGACATATTGGGAAGTGTGAAGCAACTGTATGTAATTATAGTGGAGAGATATTATTTCTAACCTACCTACCCTAGCCTAACCTAACCTAAGCTAAATGTTATTCTTATCCAGTACAAGACAACTGCAAATGATAAACTTAATGAAGAGAGAGGTACCTTTCCTTTCCTAACCTAACTTAACGTTTTGCTGACCTAATCTAACTTAATCTAACTTACCCTAACCTCACCTCACCTCACCTAACCTAACCTTTCCTGATCTAAATGGTAATCCTATTCTATGTAAGACAATCAAGGAACAACGATCTTAACAAAGTGACATTTTTTAAGTTAATCCCAAATTTTCATGTTCTCTTTATAAACATTTTTTTTTCATTTCATTCAGACGTTTAATTTTCTTAATGCTTCTCCTTTCTGTTGGCACTTAGACACAGTACACTGACAGATATTGCAGTCCTAGAAGCTTGTACAATTAATCTTACCTTCATCTCTTTTCTCTCTGCTACAAGACATATGAGGTGACAGATACAAATAAGAAAATAAAGAAAAAAGTCTCCAATCTACTTTTTTTTTACTTTTCTCTCCATTAGAAGACATAGAAAATAACATATATTAGTCAAAAAGAGATTAATTGCGCTGTGTTTTTTTTTCTTTTTCTGTTACAAGACATAACAGACGACAGATACAATTAAACAAATAAAAAAAAAACGTGTTCAGTCTATGCTTTTTCCTCTCTATAGGAAGACAATAAACAACTGAGATTAGTAAAGAATAAAAGAAAAAAAAACTGCTCAGTCTGTCTTTCTCTCTATCAAAACACATAAGAGATGGCAGATGATAGGGGAAATAAAAAATAAAGTGTTCAATCTATGTTTACTTTTTTTCCTCCTCAACTGAAAGACATAATAGATAAAAAATACTAGTTAAAAAATAAAGAAAGAAATTAGCTCGTCTGACTGTTCTCTCTATTACATGACATAACAGATGACAGATACTACAGTCGAAAAATCAATCAATAAATAAAGTGTTCAATCTGTTTTTCTTCTTTTTTTTCTCTACCGGAAGGCATAACAGACAGAAAACACTAGTCAAAAATAAAGAAAATATTAGCTAGTTCGACTTTTCTAGAGTAAAAAAAAAATAGAAATAAAACTTGTGCCTTCCATTTTTTCATTTTCTCTCTCTACTGGAAGAAATAACAAATAACACACAGATACACGTAAAAAAGAAATAACTCAGTCTCTTTTTTTTCCCTTTATTTCAAGACATAACAGACATCATAGACTCGAAAAAAGGAAAAGAAAAACGTGTCCCTCTATTGAAAGATATGAGGAGGAGGAGGAGGAGGAGGAATACAAAGGGAAGCCAAACAGCAAGGAGGAGGAAGAGGAAGAAGAGGAGGAGGAAAATACGTAGAAGGTTGGAATTAAAGAAGACGAAGGTTGGGATAACGATACAGAATAATAGGAAGGAGAAAGAGGAAGAGCAAAACATGATATATTTAATCAACGACATCGAAATATCACAAACGAAAGAAAATATGCAAAAAGAAATTAGAAGGAAATAAGAGAGAGAAGAAGAGAGAGAGAGAGAGAGAGAGAGAGAGAGAGAGAGAGAGAGAGAGAGAGAGATTTTGTTGTAATGAGGAAATAATGTCTCTCTCTCTCTCTCTTCTCTCTCTCTCTCTCTCTCTCTCTCTCTCTCTCTCTCTCTCTCCCATCGTACATATTTCACAGTACGAAAAACGATGTTTAGTTTTATCCTATTTATTTTTTTTATGCCAAGTAAGAAATAAATGAGGAAAGGAGGAACTAATATTGCATCCTTGTGTTTCCCGTGAATATTGAAATGATAAGAAAGAGGAAATGAATTGTCTGATCTTTTTTTTTCATCAATACATTTACTATTTATTTGCTTTATACATTATTATTATTATCATTATTATTATTATCATTATTATTATTTATTCATTTATTTATTTATTTATTATTTATTTATTTTTTTTTTTTGCTAATATATAGGTACCTTTTACATGCATTTGATTATTACTTCAGTTATTTTCTATTTATTTTCCTTTTCCAGTGGCTGCTTCATTAAGTGTGTGTGTGTGTGTGTGTGTGTGTGTGTGTTTTCACTGTTTGATCTGCTGCAGTCTCTGACGAGACAGCCAGACGTTACCCTACGGAACGAGCTCAGAGCTCATTATTTCCGATCTTGGGATAGGCCTGAGACCAGGCACACAGACCAGGCACACACCACACACCGGGACAACAAGGTCACAACTCCTCGGTTTACATCCCGTACCTACTCACTGCTAGGTGAACAGGGGCTACACGTGAAAGGAGACACACCCAAATATCTCCACCCGGCCGGGGAATCGAACCCTGGTCCTCTGGCTTGTGAAGCCAGCGCTCTAACCACTGAGCTACCGGGTGTGTGTGTGTGTGTGTGTGTATGTGTTTAATTTTTGACTATTTGATCCGTGGCGTGTCGAGGCACCGGCGAAAAAAATGAATAGATAAATAAGACTCAAATGAAATAAAGATAAAAAGATAATAGAAAATATTTGTAAAAACTCAAACATCGCAGGAGACCAACCTAAACACCACGAGTAATTATGAGAGGTGGACACCGGCAAAGACACACAGACGCACATACATAAAATAAAGAGAGATAGTTAGATAGATAGGCATGTATGTAAACATGCAGGTTATGTGCACGTTGGTGGATAGACACATAGAAATAAAGCATATAGGCACTATATGATTAGAACTATAAGATAAGTCAAGCAAATAAATAGGTTAAGAGAAAATCAAACAAAATGGCTCAATATCATTTTTTATTTATTTATTTATTTATTTATTTATTTATTTTTTTTATGTTACGGTCTATAGGGCCTGTAGGCACACTTGAAGAGTGTGAGGGAAGCGCTGTTCAACATCCGCCCACTAATGGCGCAGGCAATTTTATTTATAGTGACACCCATATTAGGGCCCATATCACCGCCCACGAACTAGAACCTGGGTATCATGGTGACATGTAGGTAACTTTAAACCACTCGACAAATGGCATGGTTTCAAAACGGTATGTGATGGGATTCGAAGCTACGCGTGAACGACTGCCTGATCCCACACTCACCACCTTATCTACTACGCCACCTCCTCCCTACATGCCAGGATGATAACCGGAAAGGAAAAAAAAAAAAAAAAAGACAATCTTTCCCAGCAGCTGATCACTCCTGATCTCTACAGCATCCTGCTCTACAGCTTCTTGCTCTACACCAGCCTGCTTTACACCAGCCTGCTCTACGCCGCCATGCATCGTTCCATAATAAAGAAGAAGACCAGGAAATCCGCTAGCTCTTCTACTTTGGGTCCTGAGACCCTTGAAGCTTTTGCTGCAGTACCTAGCACATCAACAGCTACTGTTTTAGAGCTCGCCACCACTGAGTGCACTCAAGCCAGTCAAGCAGCCCAAGACCCCTCCTGTCGTCATACAACTCGACAGCGATGTTGAGGTGCTTTTGAACCCCATCCCCTTGACGACGACTATGAAAAAGGCGACGGGGATAACGATGAAGGAGATGAAGGTGTGGGCCGCCATGATTACTCACAAAAGTGGCATATTGTGAATGGGGCCTTTTATTTTTTACGTTAAGGCCTATAGCGCCTGTAGGCTCACTTGAAGAGTGTGTAGGAAGCGCTGTTCAGCTTCCGCCCATTAGTGGCGCAGGCAATTTTATTTAAAGTAGGTACCAATATTAGGGGCCATATCACCACCCAAGCTCATCTTGAGTGTAACCACCTAGAACCTGGGTATCATGGTGATATGTAGGTAACTTTAAACCACTCGACAAATGGCAAAGTGTTTAAGGCTGTACGTGGTAGGATCAGAGCAACCCGAGATCTCCCATGTCCTCCATTGTAAATGTGAACTGGAACTGCTGCTGCAAGTGGGGAGTGTGAACTGGAACTGTACAGGATGTGTGGCGGTACCTTATATATATATATATATATATATATATATATATATATATATATATATATATATATATATATATATATATATATAACCAGCGACGTATGTGACACGACAGTCAACAGTCATTGACAATTATCGGAACACTGTCGGTTTACGTCAACGCGAGTTAAACGACAGTCTGATTTTCGCAAGAATGCCTAATGACTGTCTTGTGGGGGCGTGGCTTTGTCTTGCGAAATCGAGGCATGAACAAAGACAGTGGTACGAGAATAGAACGACAGTCGTAGAGGTTTACGATTGTCACTACGACTGATATACGATTGACTTCAACGCTAATACTCTTGTCGTTCAATGCTCGGATCGAGAGCAATTCATGCAGGAAAGGACGATTAAACACAAATTTTCTTACGTTTCGTTGTCGGAAACTGTCGGGAGCAAAGATCGTGATGGTGTGACCCCAGCATGTCTAACCGGAGGCCCACCACGGGTCTGCTGCTGCTGCTGCTGCTGCTCCTCCTTCTCCTCCTCCTCCTCCTCCTCCTCCTCCTCTTTGCGGCCCTGCAGATGACTGGTGCAAGCACTTATTTTCTCGGCACTTCCAATCACCTTAACTTTCCTCTAAGCTGATTTTACAGACAAAAGAAAACATCAAGAGGAAAACAATAGCAACAATAGCAACAGCAAAACAACAACAACCATAACAACAACAAAACAATAATATGACTACTAATACTAAAAATAATAATAATAATAATAATAATAATAATAATAATAATAATAATAATGATACTACTACTACTACTACTACTACTACTACTACTACTACTACTACACTACTACTACAACTACTACTACTACTAATACTAAAAATAATAATGATAATAATAATGATAATAATAATGTATAATAACGTTAATACCACTAATGATACAAGAATGTGGAAGTAATGGAACAGGTAATGAAATCGTAGCATGTGTTGAGTCATAGTATGGATGTGCTTAGGTAAATGGAATGTTCATTTGCTTCCACAATATATTTCTTTTCTGGTTGTTATTAGTTTTCTTACAGATCGTTTGAATATAACTTGAATGAGTCTTAACCCTTTTTGGCTTCTAATTAGTACTCCTCTCTTGCATTATTAATTACTATGGAACATTTTCCTTCAATCATTCATACCTTCCTCTGGCAAACTCTGGAACTCCCTGCCTGCTTCTATATTTCTATTTTTTTCCTACGACTCGATTTCTTTTAAGAGGAAGGTCTCAAGACATTTGTCCCTGAATTTTGATTAACTCTGTCTCTTTTAAGGGAATTGGCAACTCAGTGGGCCTTTTCTTTTCCTTGTTTTATTGCCCTTGGCCAGCTGTCCCTCCTGCATAAAAAAAAAGAAAAATCTGCAGCCAACTACAATCTTTAAACGGAGTGATGTATTTTTCAAACGCCATTCTTTTCTTGTTTTGCTTTTAACGTTTGGTGTAGAAGCTTAGAAAGATTTCATGCATAACTTCTGGAGTTGTTAATTGTTTCGTATTACAGTGAAAGGAATAACAAATACGAAAACTGGACCAAGTGGCAGCAAAACACGAATTGTTCAATCACACGCCAGGAAAAAAGAATAAAAAGAGAAGGGGGGTGTGGATTGTAGATCAGCTTAGCCCGTGACCACTGAAGGCAGACCGCTATAGGCACGCATAATGCAAACATGAGTGGATGAATAAACATATAAAGCAAATATATAAAAACATATCGAAAGATAAATCAAACATAAACAAATATAGTAAAAAAAATAAATGACCTACCAGACACACGAGAAAGATGTAAATGGATAGAGAAATAAATACAAATACATACAAACAAATAAAAGATAGGAAAACTTATGACGCAGACATAAAATCATGTCCAAAGATAAATAAAATCTTCAATATGACGCAAAAAGTAAGTGACCTGCCAGACACACAAGAAAAACGCAAATGGATAGAGAAATAAACACACACACACACACACACACACACACACACACACACACACACACACACACACACACACGCACACACAAATAGATAAAAGAATGAAAAATATTATGTGGAGAGTATCATTCCCTTCAGCGTGAACATCATTAATGACACGCACATCACCCATTAATTGCCTAATCATCACGTACTTACGGCCACTCTAACTGTCCTGCCTTCACACCAAATTGTTTTCATGATACGCTGAATTTTTAATGTGTATACTCGTAACTGCCTCTATTAGTATACCATGTGTTGTTGTTGTCGTTGTTGTTGTTGTTGTTGTTGTTGATGTCGCTGTCGTTCTTGTTGTTGTTACTATTATTATTATCATTATTATTATCATCATCGTTATTATTATTATCATTACTATTATCACCATCATAGTTATTATCATTCAAACATGCACTCATATCTACACACACACACACACACACACACACACACACGCCCGGTAGCTCAGTAGTTAGAGCGCTGGCTTCACAAGCCAGAGGACCGGGGTTCGATTCCCCAGCTGGGTGGAGATATTTGGGTGTGTCTCCTTTCACGTGTAGCCCCTGTTCACCTAGCAGTGAGTAGGCACGGGATGTAAATCGAGGAGTTATGACCTTGTTGTCCCGGTGTGTGGTGTGTGCCTGGTTTTAGGCCTATCCGAAGATCGGAAATAATGAGCTTTGAGCTCGTTCCGTAGGGTAACGTCTGGCTGTCTCGTCAGAGACTGCAGCAGATCAATCAGTGAAACACACACACACACACACACACACACAGGCACTACACTATTGAAAGGGCACTTAACACCCATTGACTGCCACTTAACGAAGTAGTCAACGGAAAGAGTGTTGACTTTACTCTTCATTTCTCTTCGATAAACACTACAGGTTTCAACGCGCAATTAAAAACAAAAAAGTGGTGAGAGAGAGAGAGAGAGAGAGAGAGAGAGAGAGAGAGAGAGAGAGAGAGAGAGAGAGAGAGAGAGAGAGAGAGAGAGAGAGAGAGAGAGAGAGAGAGAGAGAGAGAGAGAGAGAGAAATTGCATACACGAGTAGGAAGAAGTATGAGAAAGTGAGAAGAGACGATCTATTTGATTTTTACTGTGTAAAAAAAATGAGAAATGAGTAAGATGAGAAAAAAAACATGAAAATATGAGAAACTGAAGGAAAAACAGTAAAGAGGAAAGCAAAACAGAAACAGGTGAGAGATACAACATGGAGAGAGAGAGAGAGAGAGAGAGAGAGAGAGAGAGAGAGAGAGAGAGAGAGAGAGAGAGAGAGAGAGAGAGAGAGAGAGAGAGAGAGAGAGAGAGAGAGAGAGAGAGAGGTTGGAGGAGACAGTGGACATGATGACACAAGAACACGTTAGCGGCAGAGTGGTGGTGGAGGGGCGGTAGAGGGAGGGGACAAGGTGTGGGCACAAGGCATCTTCCAAGCGGCTTTATAATTTGCAGTAGTTTCCCGTGATTTAGCCTCATTTTCATTAATGCTCAGTAATCTCTATTAATTATATTCCCCCGCCGCCGCCACCACCACCACCACCACCACCACAACGACAACAGCAAACAGACAGACAGAGAGAGAGAGAGAGAGAGAGAGAGAGAGAGAGAGAGAGATCCTTAACCTTCCTTCCCATTTTCTATGAGTAAAAACACGTGGGAAATTGTCTGGAGGGAAAGAAAGAGGGAGAGAAGAGAGAATCATGCTGACTCAAGAGCAGATGGTCTCTCTCTCTCTCTCTCTCTCTCTCTCTCTCTCTCTCTCTCTCTCTCTCTCTCTCTCTCTCTTTCTTTCCTATCCTCCCAAAATTGAATCTGGACTCAGTAGGTCACAAAATGCAAGAACAGACAGACACACGCGGACTCCTTAGCCATTTTGAGTATTATCTCTCTCTCTCTCTCTCTCTTTTTTTTTTTTTTTTTATTTAAACATAATTTATACAGAAGAACATGTACCCAAAGGCGCACTGTCGTGTGCTACCTATTCTAAGGGTACTACAATCTATTTCTCTACAATATTTACAAGACTTAAAAATAGAAAATATACAAGATGGTCAGCATGTAAATGGAGCACTGTTCTTTTCACTTCACTAGCACTATTCACGCACTGCACTACACTGAGTGTCACGTCACAAAGAGTGTCAGAGGAGTTGGCAGTGTCTGTCTCCACTTATGTGCCATCAGTTTGACACTGTGTGTGTTCATCTCCTGGACGTGAGGCACCGCGGCCGTGAACAAGTTCCACATCCTGGAGACGCGTCCTGCGAAGGTGCGTTGATGCTGACACCCGTGGGATCGCGGCACCTCTACGGCGTCACCACCATTGAGCACCGTTCTCGTGCTCCGTGCGGTGACTCTCAGAGGATGACGCAGCCCTGCCAGATGTGGCACTCTTTGCACCTGTGCCTTATGGAACACTACGATTGCCGCCACATCTCTGCGGTGTTCCAGTGAATCAAGGGGACGCTCAGGCTCTGGGTGAGGTGGTATTGCAGCATCTACTAGCCGTATGGCGCGGCGTTGGATGCTGTCCAGTCTCCTTCTGTGTGTGGCGGCACAGGACATCCAGGAGAGAGCTGCGTACTCAAGGTGGGGCCGCACCTGTGCCTTGTACAGCAGCAGTCTCCCTTCCTGTCGAGGAAACTGGCGATCCTTCTGAGAGCGGAGATCCTGTGAGAGGCTTTCTTGGCAATGGTTTGACATGGCTGTCAAACCTCAGCCCTCGATCCACCTCCACTCCAAGTATCTTGACGTCATCTTGGAGTGGGAGAGCAGCAGCGCCAAAGACAACTTTCCTGCCATTGCTGCCATGGCGGCTGGGGACCGAGAGACAACCATTGCCTGTGTCTTCTCCGGCGCGAATGTCACTTGCCAGCGAGCACCCCACTCCTCTATCACTCGTAGCTGCTGATTGATGGCCTCAGCAGCCCGCCCACTGTCCTGGCGTGGATAGGTATAGGAGAGGGTGCAGTCATCAGCATAGGCCTTGACTCCTGGCAGTAGCTGGAGAAGATCATCCACGTAGATATTCCACAGGAGTGGGCCAAGAATTGAACCCTGTGGCACTGATGCCTCCACAGGCAGGGACTCAGATGTTTGCCCGTTGACAACCACCTTGAGGCTTCTGTCCTGCAGGTAATTTCCCAGGAGTCGTAGCAAGCCACCCTGGATGCCTTTAGCACGAAGCTTTTCCAGTAATCCGTTGTGCCATACTTTATCAAAAGCTCCAGCTATGTCCAAAGCAACCACTATAGTGTCCTTGCCGTCGTCGAGGGCGTCCTGCCACTGCCTGGTGAGAAGCATCATTAGGTCGGAGGTTGACCTTCCAGGTCTGAACCCAAACTGTTGGTCTGAGAGGAGGGCATTGTCCTTGAGATGGCTACACACCACCTCTGCCACGACCCTCTCAAACACTTTACCCACCACTGACAACAGGGATATGGGTCTGTAGTTTTTGGGTCCGTCCTGGAGCTTTTTGTGTGCAGGAACTACTCGAGCCTCCTTCCACACTGAAGGCCAGACGTTTTCCCGTACACAAGTTGTGAACTTGGGTGAGAGGGCAGCCAGTTCCTGGGAGCATCGCTTCAGCAGGTGCGGGCTGATGTCATCAGGGCCGGTAGCTTTCTGTGTGTCCAGCCCCGCAATAATCGCTTCACCTGCTGATGCGTCACCTCCACCATGGTGACAGTCTTCTCACATTGCTGGACCAGCTGAGGCGGTGGCTGCTGTGGATTCCCCACCTTCATTTTTCCAGCAAACAAGGAAGCCAGCAACTGTGCCCTCTCCTTACTGCTGGTGGCGACAGTACCGTCCTGCTTGCTGAGGGAGGGATGGATTCTTGGTGGCCAGTTCCTGTTTGTCCTTAACAAGGGACCACCAAGTTTTGTTTCCTACGCCAGTGCCACACAGTTTCCGGCGCAGGCTTTCCTCCCACTTTTTTAAGGCCCACTTGCTGGTTACCACCATCCTCCTGCATGCAGCCCTATGCAAGTCCTTGTTGCGCCGAGTCGGGTTCCTCTTGTAGCGGAGCCAGGCAGCATACTTTGCCTCAGCAGCAACACGGCAACGGTAGCCAAACCATGGCTGATCCGTCGGTCTGGTGGTGTATTCCCTGTGTGGGACGTGGCGTCTCTGGAGGGCGAGAAGGTGAGAGGTGAGTGCAAGTGCTTCACTCTCTGCTCCTCCCTGTAGCAGAGTGGCCCATGGGGTGTGGGTCAGGTCGCGGCGCAGGGAAGCCCAGTCTGCTTTGTTCCACAGCCAGATGGTGCGGGTGGTGGCCTCGTCCCGAGCCACGCCCACTTCCAGCTGTGTCAGTACAGCGTGATGATCAGAGCTGCCCACGAGCCCCAGCTGATGACACTGAAGCTTGTCCTCCTGGTAGTCTGAGATGACAGGGTCTAATGTCCCTCCTCGTTCATGTGTGGGGAAGGTGACATGATCTGTCAGACCCTGCACCTCAGGAGATTCTCGTAGGCGTCTCTTTCCAGGTGGTGATTGAGATCCCCCACAATCAGCACGTGGCTGCAGCTGTGTGCCATCATCAGGTTGTCTAAAGTCTCAGTCAGGTACAGGAGTGAGTCAGGCCCTTGTCGCGGGGGGCGATACAGGGCACACAGTAGGAGGGCTGAGCGGTCTGCCAGCGTTACTCGGAAGTACATCATCTCCATCAGTGGAGGCGTGTCTATGTCGAGTAGCTGGGCCTGCATTCCTTCCTTGAAGCAGACAGCCACTCCACCTCCTGTTCGCTCCTGTCGGTCCCTCCTCACCCAGTGGGTGAAGCCCTGCATCCTGCCATACGTGGGCTCCACCTCACTGTTCAGCCATGTCTCTGTCACCACTACAACGTCTGCATTGTGTCGTTGCACACAGTTGTGGTATAAGTCTGCAAGGTTAGTCCGGAGACCACGGACGTTGCTAGAGACGACCTTTAGTTGGCGGCGGGGGCAAGCTGGCTGTACCATGGTGAGGGATGGTAGTGAGCGAGGCCTGCTAGTCCGAGGTGGTGGTTAGGGTCCGCGGCCGACTGCTGGTACTGGTGAAAGTCTCTCTCTCTCTCTCTCTCTCTCTCTCTCTCTCTCTCTCTCTCTCATTCTTTTCTTTCGTTTACTCTGTCCATTCGTGTTTTCTCCTCCTCCTCTTCCTCTTCCTCTCCCTCTTCTCTCCTCCTCCTCCTCCTCCTCCTCCTCCTCCTCCTCCTCCTCCTCCTCCTCCTCCTCCTCCTCCTCCTCCTCCTCTCTTTCCTCCATTTCTCTCCCCTCCATCTTTTTTTCTCGCCTCCCATTACTCATGTTCTTACCAGCGATTCTTTCTATTTACTTTCTCTCTCTCTCTCTCTCTCTCTCTCTCTCTCTCTCTCTCTCTCTCTCTCTCTCTCTCTCTCTCTCTCTCTCTCTCTCTCTCTCTCTCTCTCTCTAAATACAATACTTCAACGATAATAATGAAAAGAGACAACGAAAATAATGAGAAAGAGAGAGAGAGAGAGAGAGAGAGAGAGAGAGAGACGCACGGAAAGAGGATAATAAGACTATGAGGGAGAGAGGATAAGAAGAGAGGAAAGAGAAAAAGAGGTGGGAGAGAGTATTAGGGAGGGAAGAGGAGAGAAGGAAGAGGAGAAGGAGGGTGAAGAAAGAGGAGTAATAGAGGAAAGCAAATGAAAGAGGAAGTAAGGAAGAAGGATTGAAGGAGATATGATCCCCAGTTCCTTAAAGACTTGTATAACTCACTCTCTCTCTCTCTCTCTCTCTCTCTCTCTCTCTCTCTCTCTCTCTCTCTCTCTCTCTCTCTCTCTCTCTCTCTCTCTCTCTCTCTCTCTCTCTCTCTCTCTCTCTCTCTCTTTCTCAAAGTACCAGTAATAGGAAGAGATGGTCATAGAAAAGAAGAAGAAGAAATAGAAGAAGGAAAAGAAGAAGAAAAGAAGAAGAAGAAGAAGAAGAAGAAGAAGAAGAAGGAGAAGGAGAAGGAGAAGAAGAAGAAGAAGAAGAAGAAGAAGAAGAAGAAGAAGAAGAAGAAGAAGAAGAAGAAGAAGAAAAAGAAGAAAAAGAAGAAGAAGAAGAAGAAAAGAAAAGAAGAGGAAGAAGAAAAAGAAGAAGAAAAAAAAAGAAAAAGAATGAACATGAAGAATAACAACAAGAATAAATATAAAAACAAGAAAAAAGAAAGAGAACGAAAAACATTCATTATTCTCATCATCATCATCATCATCATCAAAGCCACCACCACCACCACCACCACCATCATTACTTCCCACCAGCGACCATCATTACATTACGGTCCCCACCCACTCGGAGCGTCACAGTGCTGGGAGCGGTAATAATACGCGTAATGATAGCTTAGTGTGTGGGGTGGCAGAGGAGGAGGAGGAGGAGGAGGAGGAGGAGGAGGAGGAGGAGGAGGAGGAGGAGAAAGGGGGCAAACACAGCAGCAACAAAAGGGAAATGAAAAAAAAATTAATAACGGGGTGGTTAAGAGAGAGAGAGAGAGAGAGAGAGAGAGAGAGAGAGAGAGAGAGAGAGAGAGAGAGAGAGAGAAAGCTGGAGGAACACAAAAGAAGACCAAGCAGTAACAAGTCGGTGAAACTCTTGGTTGAGATTATCTGCGTATACTACTTAATATGCAGTGACGAAAGTACGTTAACGTAGGCAGGGATGTGGAGGAGAAGGAGAAGAAGAAGAGAGAAGAGAGAGAGAGAGAGAGAGAGAGAGAGAGAGAGAGAGAGAGAGAGAGAGAGAGAGAGAGCAGAGGGGGGACGTGTTACCTGCGTGTGAGGGCGTAATATAAACATATATATAGCGGTTGAAAGGTCAAAGTGAAAACCATTTAATAGTATTCTATGTGAGTGCACAGTGTCCTGGCTTTAGAGACACGAGAGGGCTATGATAGGTGGCCAGGAGGATTCAATCTGCTATTCACTTTGTCGAGGCTCCTTTTGATTATCTGCACAGAGGGAACGTGTACTGAGAGCTTCCATGGCTCTGAATCGTGCCCGAGCTTTATATATCTAAGAGAGCAGTGCGAGTTAAGGAGACAGGGTTCAAACCTTCTTTTCTCTCCCTACTTCACGCTCCGCTAAGCACTTGCAGGAGAAAGGCTGCGTGGGATACCTGGGAACTCATTAAGGTTGGACAGGTGACACCAAGCCAGTCAGACCATGAGCTCCGTGGCGTCTCAAGGAAGGTGAAGAAAAGATGAAATGTTTCTCTTGTGTTTCCTCCGTCCACTTCTTCCTTTCAGATGAGTGAGAGGTGTCTGCGTCAAGGAAGAGCTCTAAAGAGAAGGCAAGCAAGCGAGAGTATGTTTCCGACAAGATTCGTGTACTGTGTAGTGAGTGGAAGGAGAGGAAAGTTGACGAGACGTGAGTTAGGGTATTACGGCGTTACAAGGGAAACTGACTTAAAAATACTAGCTGAAACTATTCAAAATTAAGATCGTTAGTGAAAGTTGACTACACAACAGAAATTCAATACTAGGGGGAATAAACAGATTAATAATTATTGTATCTCACAACAGCTTTCCACTTCTCACATAGTTGGAGTGAGCACGTCACGGCCGCGAGGCAGGCCGTCTGTTACCCGTTCGTTTTTCTGCACCACCAAACACGCACCGAAGGACGGAATGGCTCCTGCAGGATTAGTTGTCGTCCTTTATCATGACGCATAATGTACGTACCGTCATCCATGTCCATATATAGCAATAACAATTTCATGTATCTGCTATTAGACTACAACAATATAAACCTTGACCAACAATATTATCTAGATGTACCCTCGGTGATATTTAGCAGGCCGTGAACTGACAGGACACTCCCACGCCAGGCTGGACGATTCATGGGGCCCGAGGGAGAACAGACTGGAACCAACAGTAGTGGGTGGCGGCCTTCAGGGACTACGGGCCGCCTGATACTGAAAAGCGTTTGTCGAGGGGACACGTGGGAGGCAACAGAGGAAGAAATGCGAGTAAGAGGAGGTGCAGGGGAAAGAACAGCTGGAGAAAGGTCAAACACGGGCCATCCTACGCCACTGACACCTAAGATGCAAAAGAATGGAGAGAAGTGAGGGGAGTGAGTCTTGAGGTGACAGATCAGGCAATGACCGAAACATGTCTTCCTGTGAGTGCCGCGTTGTAGTGCATGTCACCAACGTACATACACCTAACAGCCTTTTCTTTTTCCTATTGATGTGCAGAACATCACACACACGCACACGCACACACACACACACACACGAGAGAGAGAGAGAGAGAGAGAGAGAGAGAGAGAGAGAGAGAGAGAGAGAGAGAGAGAGAGAGAGTGACGGACAGCCTGTGGACTCAAGCTGTAATAACACTCGACTTGTCACTGAAATGGAGCAAGGCACAAATGATAAGCTGAAAACATTACAAGCAAACGAAAGTCGACTGGAAAAAAAAAACAGAAAAAAAAACAGAAAAAAAAACAGAAAAAGCATATTGAATCCAGAATGTAGTTGAAATTAGGCCGAGCACAGTTACAATCCAGCAACAAAAATAGACACGAGGAAAAAAAAAAAAAAAAAAAAGAAGTGATGATGGTTAGCGCCTAAACACACTTCAAATTAGACTAAAGCTAAACTAAACAAAACAGAACAATTAGAAGCAGCTTCAAGTACAACAAACTGAAAACTAAAGACACAGAAAACACAAAATCACACAAAAAACAAAACAAAAAAGAAATGAAAGCTTAACTAGAAAAAAGATACATGACTTTAACTAATCTAAACACAAGGAAAACAAACCAAAACACACACAAAAAAACACACAAAGTCAGAAACACTCAGAGGAAACACATGAGAGAGAAAGTAATAACGTGATGGAAACTCAAATAAACACAGGAATAGTTCAGCGCAACTCAAAACACAACGCAAGACAAATAAAGAAATGCAAAAGGAACCAGAAATTTAGAAACACAACACAACACACGCACACACACACACACACACACACACACACACACACACACACACACACACACACACACACATGCAATTTAAACTTAAAACTGTGACTCCAACTCAACCAAACACAGGAGAGATACAATACATCTCAAAACACGGCACGAGAAACAAGAAAAAAATACTGGGGGAGGGAAGACAAAGGCACCAACACTCGCTAAGCACACATGAAAACAACACAACACATCTCCCTAAGGCACAATGCGGCTTAACACACATTAACGTGATAAAAAAAGAAAAAAAGCGGGAGGCAAGTATCTTAAGAGTTTGTGCTACCTGTGTGTGTGTTTGTGTGTGTGTGTGTAGGCGTGGTGTTACCTGTGCTTCCACGCCACAGGTGGGGAGGGAAGGGAAGGGAAGGCAGGTGCAGTAAACGACAGGGAAGAGAGAAGAGTAATAAAGGGAGAAGGGGGAAAGAAAATTGAACGAGAGAATAACAGTAATATAGAAATTGACGGACATGACTTGCGGTTGTGTGTGTGTGTGTGTGTGTGTGTGTGTGTGTGTGTGTGTGTGTGTGTGTGTGTGTGTGTGTGTGTGTGTGTGTGTGTGTGTGTGTGTGTGTGTGTGTGTGTGTGTGTGTGTGTGTGTGTGTGTGTGTGTGTGTGTGTGTGTAAGTGTTTATGCGTGTGCGTGTGTGTGTTTCAAGATACACACACATAACCTACAATTAGCCAGACAGAGAGACTTGGCAGAACAAACAGACTGGTAGAGAGTAAATTAGACGGGAACACATTAACAGGAGTGGACAGGTAGGGAGGGATGCAAGTAACAAGACAAGCAGGGAGGCAGGCTAGCAGGGAGGCAGGCTAGCAGGGAGGCAGGTGTGCAGGCCGGCCAGGTGAGTGCAGGCAGCAGGTAAGGCAGGTCAGAGGGGTGCTCGCGTGACCCCCAGATTAAGCGTCATGGCGCGCAGTTTTTACGGCGAGGAATATTCAGTGTGAAGGACAAATTACCGTAAATTCTACGTTTGGAGAGAGAGAGAGAGAGAGAGAGAGAGAGAGAGAGAGAGAGAGAGAGAGAGAGAGAGAGAGAGAGAGAGAGAGAGAGAGAGAGAGAGAGAGAGAGAGAAAGGTATGTAGAAAAGTTACATCAGAAATAGAGGCAAAGGCAAAATCGAGAAAAGATGAACGAAAACAGAGAGAGAGAGAGAGAGAGAGAGAGAGAGAGAGAGAGAGAGAGAGAGAGAGAGAGAGAGAGAGAGAGAGAGAGAGAGAGAGAGAGAGAGAGAGAGAGAGAGAGAGAGAGAGAGAGAGAGAGAGAGAGAGAGAGAGAGAGAGAGAGAGAGAGAGAGAGAGAGACACACACACACACACACACACACACACACACACACACACACACACACACACACACATACACACACACACACACACACACACACACACACACACACACACACACACACACACGGAGCAAAACTTGGCAAAACAAGAAAGGATAGAGGAGTTGGGGAAGAGAAAAGCAACAACCTGCACGCAGCACATGAAGACACCCAGTCAGCTACCTCCCCCTCCCCTCCCTGCTGCTCGCCTCCCTGCACCTCGCCTCGCCTCCCTGCGCCTTGTCTCGCCTCAGGTCACTTGCACAAGACATATTGACCTCTTATGAAGCCGCCGGAGTCCCGCTATGCCGAGACTTCCATCCTGCGGCCCGAAACGTAACGGCGACGATATCTCCAACCTTCTGGAGGCAATTTCTGGGGCGAGCTGGGTTGTAATGGGCGGCGAATTCTCGGGTAATGCGGGGCCGCGTGGGTCGGGGCGGGCAGGGCGGGGTGAGTGACGCCAGGCCGGCACGAGGCATTGATCAGCCCAGGTGAGACTCCTACCTGGCCAGGTGTGGCGGCCTGCACGCACTCTCACTGTGTGTGTGTGTGTGTGTGTGTGTGTGTGTGTGTGTGTGTGTGTGTGTGTGTGTGTGTGTGTGTGTGTGTGTGTGTGTGTGTGTGTGTGTGTAAACAGTATTAATGCCCAGGCTAATATAAAGGCCAATAAATACGCGGCTACTTAGAGGCAGCTATTTCCTTGTTCTGGAGAGTTTATCACCAACAAGAACGTCTGCAACACCACCACCACCACCAGGCACGTGCTTGTCCTGCGGTTGCATTTCGTACTCTGTCTGTCTGTGTGTTTGTCTCTTTCCTCCTCCTCCTCCCACCCTTACTC
>NC_059291.1:25406692-25419192 GCF_017591435.1 Portunus trituberculatus
CACCTTGTCTGTCTTCCTCTTTGCCTTGGTGTGTTTTCTCTCCTGTACTATTCATCATTCATCCTTATGACTCCGTGTGTGCCTCTAGCCTTTTATTCCATGTCCTCGTTTTATATTCTTTATTTTCAGCACTGTGTTTCTCTCACCGGCGATCTGTCAGGTTCTGCGTGCCTGTTTGTCCGTCTGTCTGTCTGTCGCTCTAATCGTTTTTACATATTTACTATCCTGTGCTGCTTATTATTCCCTCTTTATTTGATTTTCTGTGTCTGCAGTGAATTTTTTTCTGCGTATCGTTTAATTTTTTTCACGTATTTTGCCTTATTTCTCTCAATTTATGTCAGTGATGCTCCATCATGCGCTCTCCTGCCTACTGTAATCTTTAGACGCACCTCTGACGGGATCCCTGTTAACACACCGCTCCCAGACTGCCGGTACTCCCTTCTATGTATCGACCTATTAGCTATCTCACGTTCGTATCCTCAGGAGCATACGCGGCCCATCAAGGGGGTGGTTCTCCCTCAGTCGTCGGGGATGCCTGAGTACTCGCCGAAACCTGCCAGAGATGTGTGAGCGATGTCAGACTCGTGTTGTTCCAAGCAAAGGGTTTTCAGTATGTGCTCAAGCAGACACAAAGGACTTGAAAGTGGAGATAAACCAAAAGGAGGATTACTGTATGCTCTTGAAATAACTTTTATGTAGCTACTCTCTTATCTGTGACTATCTATCGATGTGCCTGTATCTGCCTGTATATATCTGTCGGTCCACCTACCTTCATCCATTTCTCGTCTGTTCGCCTACCTGCCTGCCTACCTGCCTGCCTGCCTGCTGGCTTTTCTACTTCAAAGCCTCTCAAAGGGAGCTGTACATCTTTTTAGTCCAGTAGTCCATGCCCCAGTCTAGCAAAAACAACTCTACGGTCCGGATGATCCATATTTCATTTACTTTTCCATTGATTCGGTCGGATCCATTTAGACAGACAGACGCCAGGATAAATTGACAGATGAAAGGAGATAAATGTTGAATGGCATGGAGATGTACAAAAAAAAGGAGGGAAGGGATAAGGTGAAGTAGGATGAAAGTGGAGCTGGAAGTGTGTGTGTGTAGGGGAAAAAAGAAGGGAAAAACGAATGGAAAAGAAGAAAGTACTATGGTGGAAATGGGGAATGGGTGAAAAATAAGGCTTGTACAGAAAAAAGAAAACGAGAGGCGCCGGAGCGAGAGGAAACTAAAAAGAATTACCTTAGGATTGTAAGTCAATGAGGAAAGAAACGAAAACTAAGATTAACGAAAAAAATATTGTCTTAAATGGAAAAAGATGGGCCAGGAAAGAGAAATAATGTCCGGGGAGAGGGAGAGGCGAACCTTTAACATATTACAACACGCTGCCGAAAAGTTCTCTGCCCCGCCTCGCCCCGCAGCCTCTACAAAAACTCTGCTCAAGTGTGGCTCAATCTAAACTTTTCCTCTGCGGTGATGAGGCGAGGAAAGATTCCACGCACCTAATTCATATTTGTAAAGCACAGCAGAGTGGGAGGGAGAGAGGGAGAGGGAGCGGTAGAGAGAGGGAGATCCAGAATGGCGAGCAGCTGAGTGAGGAAAAAAAGAGAGAAGGAGGAGGAAGAGAGGATAAGTAGGGATACAGATAATGGCGGATCTTTCTCGGTGCTCTTCGAACAACGATACGAGGGTTGTTATGAAACTTGCAGGGTGAATGGGCTAAACAGCGCCCATGCCCAGCCTACGGCGCCGTGCCGCCGACTTAACGCTCGCCGCCCCTCCCTCACCTCCCGCCTCCCGCCTCCCGCCTCCCTCGCCTCGTCCTACACGCCCTCATTCCAGGGCTGCCGAGGGGGATAGTCCCCTGTAGCGAGGCGAACACTTCACATACGTAGCTTACCATCACATAGCTCCTGGAGATAAGTGTTTTGCCCACTAGAAGTGAAGTAGAATGAAATCTACGCGAGAGAAAGTGTTTTGTCGCACAGACGGGTGGTTATCAAGCACCGCAACTGAAGTAGCGCCGTGGCCACCGAGTCACTCTTGCCGCTACAAGAGACGCCAGCAGCCCGCAGCCTTCAGGCCAAGAAAACCACAAACGGCATGCAAAGTTTCGGCACGGTATCCAGAGGAGTTCAAGTTTCTGCAATGGTCACGTCAGCGTTTCAAGAGTCCAGTTCAGTTTCTCAAGGAAGCCTGACCAGAGTTTGCGTGGGTCAGTTCCGAGTTTCCAGAAGAGGTCAGATAGGATTTCCTAGAGCATGAGAGCGTGAGGCTTATTTCTTTCGTGTTGGGGCGAAAGAAGCCGCCTCTCATTTCTGGATCCGAGATAAATATACTCGTACTATGTTCCTGTCCTCCTCCGCACACACGACAGCCGGACGTGGCAGTAATGGCGGCAGTTGGTTTCTCGCTTCAGCCACTCCTTTTCCTATTGGTTAACCACAGCTTCTCCTATGAAGGCGAGGCTCGGCGGTCACTGTGGGGGCAGCGTGAAGTGAAGTGAAGGACAGCCACAGCGGCGCCTGGTGATACACGCTTTCACCACACCAAGCCCGGGGATTTGACGTGGGTAGTGATGTATGGCGGCTGTGTGTGTGTGTGTGTGTGTGTGTGTGTGTGTGTGTGTGTGTGTGTGTGTGTGTGTGTGTGTGTGTGTGTGTGTGTGTGTGTGTGTGTGTGTGTGTGTGTGTGTGTGTGTGTGTGTGTGTGTGTGTGTGTGTGTGTGTGTGTGTGTGTGAAGATATACTATATTGGAGCCTTTATACCAAGTTATAGTTTATTGTGAAAACGACCGGACAGTTTGTTTTCTTAATTCCAATATTTACGTGCGAACTGTTGACACGCTCGCTACAACAAATCTCTGCCAGACCCGCCCCAACCCACCCCAACCCATCCCAACCCGCCCATCCAGCTGCCCCGCCCCGTCCCGCCCGCAGCTACGAGGCCAAGAAGTATCGTCGTGGGGGTGACGAATGTGGAATCGGTGACGCAAACTGTGATTATGTGGCTGATAACTTTGCTCCTTCCAGGAAAGCGAAAAACGAGTCATCTGTTCCGGTGGTGGTGATGGTGGTGGTGGCGATGGCGGTGGCGGTGGTGATGGTGGTGGTGGTGATGGTGGTAGTAGAGTGAGCAGTCGAAGTCATGACTGTGGTAGTGACTTTTTTTTTATGTAAGAGGGAAAATCTGGTTAAGGATAACAGCAACAATAAAAAAAAAAGGCCCACTTAAATACCAGTCCCTGAGCAGGTCAGGGAGACTTATCCAAAAGAATGGGTGGTGATGATGGTAGGAATAAATGATGATGGTGGTGAAAAGGATTGGTGTCTGGTGTTGGTGAAACGGTGGTTATGGTGAGATGGTGGTTATAGTGGTGATAAAAAGATGGTTATAGTGTAAGAAAATGGTTGTCGTGGTGAAAGTAGTAGTGATTAGAATGAAAAAAGTGGTGAAAAATGGTGATAGCTCTGGTGATGACCGTGGTGGTGGTGGGAACACTGAGACAATGAAGAGAAATTAATTATAAAAAGAGACGAATGGACAAACAAATAAGTAATATATAAATAAATACAGATGAATAGTAAAGAAATACTCAGGACAGCAGGGAAAGTAAATAAATAGCCAGGCCAACCGCGTGATGCGAAATTAATAACGAAAAATATGTCACAGAGAGAGAGAGAGAGAGAGAGAGAGAGAGAGAGAGAGAGAGAGAGAGAGAGAGAGAGAGAGAGAGAGAGAGAGAGCACTACTTAATGATGAAAGTAAATTATTTTAGTTGCTCACTCACAAACTTTAAGGAGAACACTTAAAACTGTTTCCTTCTTTTTTTGTTGTTGCTAATTATCCATTTTCATGAAGGTAATAAATTTTCAAAAGTGTATTTTTTCTTTCCTGACAACCAACACTTTATATTCTCTCTCTCTCTCTCTCTCTCTCTCTCTCTCTCTCTCTCTCTCTCTCTCTCTCTGGACAACAGGGACGAATCAGAAAGTTATGCAAAGCGAGACGTGAGTGTGTGTGTGTGTGTGTGTGTGTGTGTGTGTGTGTGTGTGTGTGTGTGTGTGTGTGTGTGTGTGTGTGTGTGTGTGTGTAAACATTTGTCGCCATCTGTCCTTCCTTCTTGACTCGTGTGAATACATCTGTCTCTTCTTCAGTCTATCCCTGCATCTTTCTGTCTGTCTGTACACTAGCCTGCCTGTCTGTCTAGCTGTTTTCCTCGTCCGTCAAGGTGACACGGAACCTCGAAGCCTTTGAAACACGCTGGAGTGGAGCTGAAGCCAAATGGAAGTTCGTGAGAGTCAGGGCAAAACACCCAATTAGAGAGACGCGACACCCAACGCACCTAAACTCACCTGATGGAGGACAAATCGAACTCCCAAATCAACTTATTTTCTCTCTTTTCTTTTCTTTCTTTTTATACATCTTCCTCACATCCCTCCTAAATTATAGTTAAAATATATGCTGTGGACCAATTGCGTCCAGTCAATGTTCAAGGTTTTTAAAAATAGCGAAAAGCAAAATCTACTAATGTCAAAGTCTCGTACCGTGTTTTTCCCTCGCGCTCCCTCAATGGTACATTCTGTTTGTGCCCGACGCGAAAATTATGATGAAACGTTTTCTGAGGAACGTTTCAAGGCTTAATTTACGGAAAGTAAATATTTGTAATGTAGTTGATTTTTTTTTTTTTTTTTTTTTTTTTTTGTCCTTCATGACCGCGGCTCGAAACTTGATATGTATATTGCAAGAACTCTCATGGGTTGTTTCTCAAGTGATTTTTTTTTTTTTATCAATGTGGAAGTCATATATCTAAAAATTTCGAAATAGTATTATGTAAGTATTTTCCTTTCCTTCTTACATTCCCCTTTCTATATCTCTGATGGATGGTTTCGCGAATTTTTTTTTTTTTTTTTTTTGTCATTGTGGAAATCATTTATCTAAAAATTAAGATGTAGTTTTATGCAAGTCTTCTTCTTTGTTTCTTATACTCTCCTTTCTATATCTCTGTCTATGTACTAAGTGTTCTCGAAAAAATATTAATCTGATGGATAATTTCTCGATTATTTTTTTTTTTTTTTTGTGTGTGGGGAAATCATATATCTGAAATTATGATGCAGGATTAAGTAAATATTTTCCTTTGCTTCTTACTTTCTCCTTTCAAGCATCTATGTGTTCTTGAAAGAATCCTAATTAAAAAACAAGTTCTTCCTAACATTTAATTTCTGTTAATCAATTTTTTTGCTTACTAGAAATACAAGAGTGAGATTAATCATGGGGTCGAGAATTTCAAAGGCTTAAATTACGAAAATCCGACTGAAAAGTTTATGAGATGAAGTTATCATTCATAGAACCGTGAGTGTCTTTCCTCGTCAGTTCGTGTGTCTGCCTCTCCGTCCCTGTGTTTATTTATCATTCATTCGTGTCGTTTGTCAATCCGCCTGTCTGTCCTCTTGTTATTCCATTCACATTTCTATTTATCACTTTAACAGTTTTTCTTTTTTTTCCAACATGTTCGGTTAACTTTCATGTTATTTTCTTTTATCAATTCATTTTCCTGTTTGGACATCTTTTTTCTCGATTTTCTCTCACTTATTCTATTCGCATGTTTCTTTAGTTTTTTTTTCATCTTGTTATTGTTTTCTTTCACGTTTGTGCATGTTTTGGTGTTCGGTGTTAGTTTATTTTTACGCATGTGTTTCTTTATCGTGGGCTCTACAATCTGTCCAACAGTGACGTACATGACAATGCATATAGAGAAGTGTGCACGGGCATGATGTTGTGAGTAAATGTGTAAGTGTCTATGTATGATACGTATGTAAGTATGAATGTCGCTTATTCTTTTATGTTTAGTTTGCAACACGTTGAAAGCATAACATCGAAACATATTTTGCCCATCAAGAAATCTAGACTCGATGGGCAGTTTGCTGCAATGCTGTCCTTGTATATTATAACATACACATTTTGTACCTGTAGCAAAAAAAATCATTCATACACATAGTAACACACACGCACACGCGCGCGCTCCCACACACACACACACACACACACACACACACACACACACACACACACACACACACACACACACACACACACACACACACACACACTATTGGCATTCATTCCCATAAGGTAAGGATACGACGTGCAATATGACAGTCAGGTATGTTAGGCAGAAGCTGCTGAGACGAGGAACACCGTGGAGAAAATAAGGAAGGGAAGGGAAGAGAAGGAGCAAGGCATTGAGAGGCGATGGAAAGGGACGTGGAGTAATGACCAAAGGTGAAGAGAATACTGGAAGGGATGATGGGATGGAGAAAAGAAAAGAGTGGGCGTATTTATAATGTAGTGGAGGTAAGAGGAGAGTTAGGAAAAGAAAAGAACAAAGGCCCGAACCATTAAGGGGGAAAGTTTGAGGGAAGAAAGGAAAGGACAACGAAGAGAGAGAGAGAGAGAGAGAGAGAGAGAGAGAGAGAGAGAGAGAGAGAGAGAGAGAGAGAGAGAGAGAGAGAGAGAGAGAGAGAGAGAGAGAGAGAGAGAGAGAGAGAGAGAGAGAGAGAGAGAGAGAGAGAGAGAGAGAGAGAGAGAGAGAGAGAGAGAGAGAGAGAGAGAGAGAGAGAGAGAGAGAGAGAGAGAGAGAGAGAGAGACTAAAGGTGTGGAAGAAGGATTAGGACTGGAAAGAATAGGGGGTGAATCTGAAAGTGGTGGGGGAGAGATACGAAGGAACAAGGAAGGCATGGTAAGGATTGGAAAGTGCTTGGGGCTGAGGGTAAAATTTCGTGAAGAAGAGTGGGTGTATCTCGCAAGTATTGGGTTAGTGTTACGCATTTTATAGATTATAGGAAACTACTTGATATTCGATACAAAGCACTGTCTGCCTTATTCGTCTTCCTAATGAGAGAATTAACCAATATTGCCTTTACTGCATAACTCCAGATGCTTCACCGTTGCCAAACATTCTACTAAACGTGTCATCTACCCTTATAGATAGATAGATAGATAGACAAATAAGATAGATAAACAGATAGATAGGTAGATAGAAAGATAGATAAAAAGATAGATAAATAGATAAACAGATATAGATAGATAGATAGACAGATAGACAGATAGATAGACTGATACATAGATAGATAGATAGTTTATTGATCAGACTGTACAGGAATATGAACCTTAACATCCAAAAAAAAAAACAATAATCGAGTATGAAAACTATTTGTAAGAAGAGAAAAAGAAACCAACAAAAATAATCCTGTCGTCATTTCCCCTGGCTACTAACAGGACAGCGTACGTCCATGTCAGACCACTCACTAACTCTCCAGCAAAGAATCATTTCAAGAATTTCAAGAATCACATTGTTTTTCCTTCATCTTTCCTCAAATTGCTTGTCGGAATTCTCATCCAACCTCTGAGGCGTAGGAGTCTGATGACCTCCTCGACTTATTGCTGGTGTATTTGAGAATATGTGCGTGAGTGGCGGAGAAAAAATAGCGTTTGCGGAGACGATGAAGAAGATCGTTGCCTGTGGTGTAGGTGTGAGTGTAAGCAGTAAGTGTTACATGTTCAGCTCTCTCTCTCTCTCTCTCTTGGGTGTTGGAATTAATGTTATTTCTATTTTTGTTGTTGTTGTTGTTGTTGTTGTTGTTGTTATTGTTATTGCTGTTGTTATTATTAGAGTTATTTTCATTGTTGTTCTTGTTGTGATAGCTGTTGTTGTTGTTGTTGTTGTTGTTGTTGTTGTTGTTGCTGTTGTGTTGTTAATATCATCATCATTACTTAGTGTCACTCATAATATTTCTTCGTGTGACATAATCTTTCCCTCTAGAATATCAACTCTACCAAATATAACCTTATCTCTCTCCCTTTCTCCTCTACCCTCTCCCTCTCCCTCTCCCTCCCTCTCTCTCTCCCTCTCTCTCTCTCTCTCTCTCTCTCTCTCTCTCTCTCTCTCTCTCTCTCATCCCACACCTCCCCGACACTCAGCCCCGCGTCACATGCCACCAGTCTCGCCGTAAACAGGAAGTGCTACAAGATTAATGCTTCCCCGGACGTTGATTAATCCAACACTTGCCTCGATGATCCTAATTTTTCTTCTTCCTACTTCTTGTTGTCTTGCTCCCCCTCACACACACACACACACACACACACACACACACACACACACACACACACACACACACACACACACATTCCTTAACTCTCTCTCTCTCTCTCTCTCTCTCTCTCTCTCTCTCTCTCTCTCTCTCTCTCTCTCTCTCTCTCTCTCTCTCTCTCTCTCGTTTGTCATAATAATCAAGATTCTACGAGACAGTTTTCTTAATATCAATTCAACAATAAGAAAACATTTAGGTACAGAATTGTGGGTTAATGTGAGAATGAAATTTAGTACATTAACAAGAAAGAAAACAATAAATAATAAGGTGAGAAGAAAAGAGCGAGAAAGGAAAATGAAAAATTGAAAGGATAAAGAGAAGATCGAAACTGAGGAAGATAAAAGGATACCAGTAGCAACACACACACACACACACACACACACACACACACACACACACACACATACGAGTGTGCATAGTTTTAAAGAAAAATTGAATAAGTGTAGATATGGAGACGGGGCCACACGAGCATAAAGCCCAGGCCCTGTAAAACTACAACTAGGTAAATACAACTAGGTAAATACACACACACACACACACACACACACACACACACACACACACACACACACACACACACACGGCCCGGTAGCTCAGTGGTTAGAGCGCTGGCTTCACAAGCCAGATGACCGGGGTTCGATTCCCCGGCCGGGTCTGGAGATATTTGGGTGTGTCTCCTTTCACGTGTAGCCCCTGTTCACCTAGCAGTGAGTAGGTACGGGATGTAAATCGAGGAGTTGTGACCTTGTTGTCCCGGTGTGTGGTGTGTGCCTGGTCTCAGACCTATCCCAAGATCGGAAATAATGAGCTCTGAGCTCGTTCCGTAAGGTAACGTCTGACTGTCTCGTCAGAGACTGCAGCAGATCAAACAGTGAAACACACACACTGCTAAGCTGGTTATCTGTGGAGATTTTAACAGACTAGATGTGGGTGAAATTCTACACCAGCTACACGTAACCCAAGTCGTTGGATTCCCCACCCTCCAACAAGCCAAACTCGACCTTATAATGACTGACCTACATCATCACTACTCCAGCCCCCAACACCTCCCCCCTGTGGGACGCAGCACACACCTCTCCATCCTGTGGTCGCCCTCACCCACCATCTCACCCCCCCCCCCACTCCAAGGTCATCAAGACCTACCGACTTATGCCTGACTCTGCCCTCAGGTTGTTTGGACAATGGGTAACACAACACCCTTGGAATGAGGTGTTACAAGTGGAAGACGTAAATGCCAGTGGCACAACTTTGTTTCCACCACATCAGCAGCCTTCCACCACTACTTCCCAGCAAAGAGCGTCACAGTGCACCCATCTAATGTTCCGCGGATGACGCCCCGCATTAAAAGGCTCATCAAGCAGAGGAACTGTGCCTTTCATACTTGCCCAATACAATTCAGGAAGCTAAGGAACAAAGTGATACGGGAGATAAAGATAGCGAAAGCAAGTCATTACCCAAACAAAATTCATCAACTCAAACTCACCAACAACAGACAGTGGCATGATACGATTAAGGATTTGTGTTGTCTACAAAAACAGTCCTCTCCTTTTCCTTGTACCTCACACCTCCTAGCTGAGGCAGCAGCAGACGAGATAAACTCTCACTTTGCCACAATCTGTCAAACACTCCCTACCCCTCCACGCCTCAAGTCTCAAGTCTGCCTATCTCCCCGCTCTCTCCCCTCCTCTCACTGTCCAAGTGATGGATGTTTACAAGAGAATTCTGAAACTCAAGCCTTAGTCTACCACTCCTACTGACCTACCCATTAAGATTTACAAAGAATTTGCTCCAGAACTAGCCACGCCTCTCTGCTCAATAATAAATGCATCTCTCTCTCACAGTACTCATGCCCTGTTGACTGGAAAAAAAACATTTGTCACACCCATCCCTAAAACTACCAGCCCGTAGTCATTCAATGACCTCAGGCCAGTCGCTATCACACCCGTCCCTAGCCTCATTTGTGAGGACTTTGTGTTAGACTGGGCATACAACAAAATCACTAACTCCTTAGACATACAACAATTTGGCAGCATCAGAGCCACCTCAACCTCTCACTACCTAATCAGCTTCCTTGACTTCATTCACAGTCACCTGGATAAACGAAACACCTCTCTAGCAATCGCTTTTGTGGACTTCAGGAAAGCTTTTGATCTGGTTGACCACACTGTTGTCATCAACAAAGCCATCAGTCTGGGTCTTCCCTCTCACCTGACAGCATGGCTGGCTGACTTCCTCACGGGACACCGGCGAGCTGTACATTTTCAGAAACACACATCCTCTTACCACCAGCTAACGTGTCGAGTCCCTCAGGGCACCAAGATGGGTCCACTCAGTTTCCTGATACTGATTAATGACGCTCTGTTAAACACCCCCTCACCGCTGGAAGTATATGGATGACTGCACCGTGGGTGTGCCACTCGACAACAAAAACCCAGACTAATCAGCACTTCAAACAACGTTGAACAGCCTGCAAGAATGGTCGGCGGAGAGCAGGATGACAATCAACCATACCAAAACTGTAGTAATGCATGTCTGCACCTCCTCGGCGACAGTGCCCCTCCCCCAGCTCTTCCTGGGTCCTCATCCCCGCCATGTGGTTCGGTCATCCAAGCTGCTCGGGGTCACAGTGGACGACCAACATGGAAGTTACACGTTACCGTCACAGTGAGATCGGCAGCCTACAGACTCTACATGCTGCGCAGACTTAAGTCACTGGGCACACCAGCTGATGAGTTAAAGGGGATATACATCACCTTTATCTTGCCTAGACTCACATATGCCTCACCAGTGTGGTCTTCCTCCCTCACCTGCACTCAACAGCAACAACCGGAAGACATCCAAAAGAGGGCCTGCAGGATCATCCTTGGCCCTGCCTACACAAACTACGATCACGCCCTATCTACCCTCAATCTTCTCACACTGGCTACCAGACACCAAGCGGCCCTCGTTAGGCTGGGAAGAGGCCTGCTGCGCCACCCACGGCTACGACACCTGCTCCCCTCCAACGCGCCCCAGGCAACCCATGCCACATGTCACACAAACGTGGTCACGCCACTTAAAGCCCCGAGGACCGATCGTTACCAGCACAGTGCGATCCCCTCCATGGTGCGAGCCATAAACAACTAAGTTAAGGTTCTAATCTTAAGTCTCTCTCAATCCCCATATGCATATTTTCAGTATGTATGTACTGCAATTACTAATAAACCGTATTATCATTATCATTATTATTATTATTATTATTATTACACACACACACACACACACACACACACACACACACACACTCACTCACTCACTCACTCACTCACTCACTCACTCACTCACTCACTCACTCACCACACACACACACACACACACACACACACACACACACACACACACACACACACACACACACACACACAGACTTACTCACTCACCACACACACACTTACTCACCACTCACACACACACACACACACACACACACACACACACACACACACACACACACACACACACACACACACACACACTTACTCACTCACTCACACACACACACACACACACACACACACACACACACACACACACACACACACACAAAGATCATTATGTTATCCACATCTGATATACTGTGTATCCGTATAGAGATGTACGGTACACGGCCATCTTTCCTGAAGAAACTAAAAATAACTGAAAATAAAATATTTATGTGCATGTTTTATATGAGGAAATTTGATTCTACATACAATGCATTTTCT
Organism: Portunus trituberculatus; assembly: GCF_017591435.1. NCBI lineage: Eukaryota > Metazoa > Arthropoda > Malacostraca > Decapoda > Portunidae > Portunus > Portunus trituberculatus. Next base: position 25,418,584 of record NC_059291.1, read on the forward strand.
GTACTAAAATTTCTTATTTCTCTTAATTTTTTTTTTTTCTCAAAATTTTCTACTATGATTAACTTACAAATGCCTTGTACATTGTTCCGACCGTCAGACATTAATGTGATTTATGTGACTATGGTTAAGTGTAATAATGTCCTGCAAACAATGTCTATTGTTGTTATTATTGTAATGCTCCCAGGACGACTCATCATTTATCTATATTATGTATCCCTTTATTATTTCATTGTACTATTATGTTTGTATTTCGTAAATCATGTCTGCATTCTAATATTTATATATTTTTTGTTAGTCGGGGCTGCGTAGGAAATTCTAGAGTGTTCTATGACGTCACTCCTTTGTGAAGAGGCTTCATGCCGGAACCAATGAAACTAATTCACGCACACGCCTTTTTTGAAAGTTCCAAGCGTTTAGCCAATGTGAGCGATTACACCAGGTGGTGTAATATTTTCCCTCAAGCTGATCATCAGAGGGCATCCACACGGGCAGAACCGAGCGAGCTGACATCCACCACCGCACGTCCTCCTCCTGGCTCAATATTTCTTTTCCGTGTGTCTGATTGCTAGGATTCTGTCTCTTAGTCACTGTTTTGGCCATTGTGTTTAG
>NC_059291.1:25424192-25431692 GCF_017591435.1 Portunus trituberculatus
ACACACACACACACACACACACACACACACACACACCCGGTAGCTCAGTGGTTAGAGCGCTGGCTTCACAAGCCAGATGACCTGGGTTCGATTCCCTGGCCGGGTGGAGATATTTGGGTGTGTCTCCTTTCACGTGTAGCCCCTGTTCACCTAGCAGTGAGTAGGTACGGGATGTAAATCGAGGAGTTGTGACCTTGTTGTCCCGGTGTGTGGTGTGTGCCTGGTCTCAGGCCTATCCGAAGATCGGAAACAATGAGCTCTGAGCTCGTTCCGTAGGGTAACGTCTGGCTGTCTCGTCAGAGACTGCAGCAGATCAAACAGTGAATTACACACACACACACACACACACACACACACACACACACACACACACACACACACACACACACACACACGCCCGGTATCTCAGTGGTTAGAGCGCTGGCTTCACAAGCCAGATGACCGGGGTTCGATTCCCCGGCCGGGTGGAGATATTTGGGTGTGTCTCCTTTCACGTGTAGCCCCTGTTCACCTAGCAGTGAGTAGGTACGGGATGTAAATCGATGTGACCTTGTTGTCCCGGTGTGTGGTGTGTGCCTGGTCTCAGGCCTATCCGAAGATCGGAAATAATGAGCTCTGAGCTCGTTCCGTAGGGTAACGTCTGGCTGTCTCGTCAGAGACTGCAGCAAATCATACAGTGAAACACACACACACACACACACAGAGAGAGAGAGAGAAATGAAAAGGAGAACCCAGAACAAGAAAGAATATAAGGACAGTAACACTAATAACACCACAGAAGAAGAAACACAACTCCCTGAAAACAAAAAAGAAAACCAAAAGGAAAGACAAACAATAAACAGGAACAACCATCAAAGAACACACAAAACAAAACAAAACAAAAAAATGAAAAGTAGAAATAACAAAGAATAAAAAAAGAACAAAATTTTTCATCCTTGCTGCCTCTCCGCCTTTCCTTACTTCTGTCAGTTCTCCATTTCGTCCCATCCAGTTTCGCCCTTCCTGCCTTCCTGCCTGCCTGCCTGCCTGCCTGCCTGCCTGTTCTCTCACAGTGACTACTTTCAAGGGCCACAGATGATTAGCTGGAATTTCAAGAGTGTTTTTTCAAATTAATAGTGTAGAAATATTGTACTTCTGCCTCTATAATCATAAAAGAATTAGAAAAACTCGTGTAAATTCAAATAAACCCCTTTGAAATAGTGGTGGTGAATAAGGGAGGTGAATAGGAGAGGTGAAGCACAGAAGTGTTTGCGAATACGAGCTTAGAACTCAACACCAGCACCACGAGTACGCTTTTATTGACTTACTTTTCCAGACCAGCAGTTAAAAAGACGCACCTCAAAACCGTATATAGTTTTTTTTTTTTTTAATATCAGAGGTGAAAACTGGCCAAGGGTAACAAAAACCACTGAACACAAAGTCCCACTGAGGTGCCAATCCCAGAACAGGAAACCTCCCTCTTAGGTGACTTCAGGTTATAAGTCAATGGAAATGCAGAAGCAGGCAGGGAATTCCAAAGTTTAACAAAGAAAGGCTAAAGTTTCATGACTTTTTGACCGTTTATATGGATGTAGTGACAGATTAACAAGATTTTTAATGATACGAGAAACATCCTTAAGAACCCTGCCAGTCACCTCTGTGTTCTTCAGAAACTGTCGTTATGAGAGAACAAGGCGTTTCAGAATAGAAGGCTAAATAAAACCTAACCAAGAAAGGGAAAGAGAGAAGGAAAGAAGAGTCTGCGTCTTAATTCCCTCGCTCACTTTAATCAGTTGTAATGGACGAGGTGTGAGTTCATTTACTTACGTTATAGAAGTGGTTGTAAGATTCTTCGGCTTCCTCTCATCTTTTTCTCTCTCTCTCTCTCTCTCTCTCTCTCTCGGTATTTATCTCTCCGTCAGGATGAAAGGTGCCAAATCTATAACATACCTGGAAAAGAAGAGATGATAGAGTTAATATTCTCTCTCTCTCTCTCTCTCTCTCTCTCTCTCTCTCTCTCTCTCTCTCTCTCTCTCGTATCCTGTGTACTTTCCCCTCTTGTGTTAATGCGTTTTTCCCCCTCATTATTTCTTCTTTTTCTTCTTCTTCTTTCTCATCGTCATCCTCCTCCTCCTCCTCCTCCTCCTCCTCCTCCTCCTCCTTCTCCTCCTCAAATTTCTTCCTCCTGTCCAGCTTCAGTTCATTCCCCCTCCACTCTCTTCTCCTCCTCCTGAACTTCTTCTTTCTCCTCCTCCTCTTCCTCTTTCTTCCCTTAAGGTAGAAATGTCACTTTTCAGCCTCGTTGACTTAAGGAAATATTGAGTTAAGTTCCAAACCAGCATCTCTCTCTCTCTCTCTCTCTCTCTCTCTCTCTCTCTCTCTCTCTCTCTCTCTCTCTCTCTCTCTCTCTCTCTCATCTATCTATCATATCTATCTGCCCATCTGTCTATCTATCTATCTATCTAGCTAGATAGATAGATAGACTATCTATCCCTCTATCTATCTATATATCTATCTATTTATCTGTCTTTGTGATACTGCATATTTATATGGATTTGGTATTTAAGTCCGTTGGTTATTGAGTAAATCCTTGTGTCTGTCTGTCTGTCTGTCTGTCTGTCCGTAGCTCTGCGAAGTTGCAAAATTGATTAGAGTAATAGGAAATTCAAATAAAAGAGAGAGAGAGAGAGAGAGAGAGAGAGAGAGAGAGAGAGAGAGAGAGAGAGAGAGAGAGAGAGAGAGAGAGAGAGAGAGAGAGAGAGAGAGAGAGAGAGGGGCGATATGATGATTGATATTTTATTTACTATAACATTCCATTACGATTTACATTGCCAACGACAGACAGACAGACATACAGACAGACAGGCAATCAGACAGACAGACAGACAGGCAATCAGACAGACAGACAGACAGGCGGACAGGAGGCGGACAGGCAATCAGACAGACAGACAGAAACAGATGGAAACATAGAATAGTCTCATTATCTTACTCACAAATGCCTATGTAGGAAAAGAAGGAATAAGAAACACACACACACACACACACACACACACACACACACACACACACACACACACACACACACACACACACACACACCGCGTAGTGTAGTGGTTAGCACTCTCGACTCACAATCCAGAGGGCCTGGTTAGAGTCCCGGCGCGGCGAGGCAAATGGGCGCGGCTCTTAATGTGTAGCCCCTGTTCACCTAGCAGTAAATAGGTACGGGATGTAACTGGAGGGGTTGTGGCCTCGCTTTCCCGGTGTGTGTTGTGTGTGATGTGGTCTCAGTCCTACCCGAAGATCGGTCTATGAGCTCTGAGCTCGCTCCGTAATGGGAAAGACTGGCTGGGTGACCAGTAGACGACCGTGGTGAATTAAACACACACACATACACATCTTCCTAATTTTTCTTTCTTATTCGTGTGTGTGTGTGTGTGTGTGTGTGTGGACATGATAGCTGAGTCTTGCCCATCACGGAGTGGAGAGCCGATGCGATGCGAGCGGCGAGTGAGGACTGAGGAGCGGTGAGAGCAGAATGAAGCAAACACTGACACAAAGCCTCTTAATCCCTCACACTTAGGCTCTTACTTTCACACTTCTGTGCTTCACCTCCACTATTTCAAGACGGTTTATTCTAACTTACGCGTTTTTCTTTTTCATTAGGTGTTTTTCTTTTTCATAAGGTGTTTTTTGCGGTTCTAGAGGCAAGTGACAAGATTTCTGCATTATCAACTTGAAAAACACTCGGATTTCTGCATTATGAACTGGAGAAACACTCTTGAAAACCCGTTAATCATCTCTGTGGCCTTTGAAATCAGTCGTGGTGAAAGAACACAGGGTTTCTGAATACGTACCTTGGCTACAACTGAAGGCATCGAGCATGTAAGGAAGTTAGCAGCAGAGCACCACGCATCAAGTACGTGCCTGTTACCCCAGCCAGGCGACTCCTCTCTAAACTTTCAGAAATATGATCACACTGGTCTCTCTCTTTCTCTTTTTGTACGTTTTCCCCTTTTATCAAGTTTCAATTTGTACGACTCTTTCCTTTCTTTCCTTTTCTTATTTTGTCTTAGTGTTTTTTTTTCCTCTTTTTTTTTAGTTTCAATTTGTGTGACCTTTCCTTTTCCTATTCTCTTTATGCTTTTTATTTGTTGCCGAACCCTAACCTTCCTCTCTCTCTCTCTCTCTCTCTCTCTCTCTCTCTCTCTCTCTCTCTCTCTCTCTGTGTTCCTTTTTCTATATAATTTCTTTGTAGCTTTTTTCAGTTATATCTTTCGTAAATATTATCATACTCTTCTCTTTTTTCATTTCTGTAGTTTCTTTTTTTTTTTTTTCAATTTGCCCCTCCCTAAACTTTCGAAAATATTACCACACTGTTCTCTATTTCTTTTCCTAGATATTCTTTTAGTTTCTCTTGTTTTTAGTTTCTTTTTCCTTAGTTTCAATCTGTACTCTTTTTTTTTTTAAGTCTCAATTTGCCCCTTCGTAAACTTTCAAAAATACAATCATACTCTTCTTTTTCTTTCTTTTTTTTTATCTTTTTCTTGTAGATTTCTTTTTTCTTTCATTTTGTGCGTCCGTAAACTTTTCGGAAATACTATCATACTAGTGTTCTCTTTATTTCTCTTATTTCCTTGCAGTTTTCTTCTTTATCTTTCAATTTGCAGAGAGTGGGTAACAGTGAGCAGTGTGATATGTAGTGAAGGTATCCAAGTGTCTCCAGGTATTGTCACTTCAGTCACGGTAAGGTTGCCCAGGAGCCCTTTTCTAATTGATCATTGTGTCCTTCTCTCAAAAAGCAGCAGGATTAAGTGAGTCATTAGCGTTATGATTAATGCCAACACCAGTGACAGCTCTATAAATCATCGACGTGTACTGCCACCTGTTAATGCTAAATATTTCGTTACGCGTTTGTGTGATTAATGAAACTCACTCTCTCTCTCTCTCTCTCTCTCTCTCTCTCTCTCTCTCTCTCTCTCTCTCTCTCTCTCCAGTTTATTTTTTTTCTCTTTTCATGGTTGTGCTTTTTTATCTCTTTTTTTCTTCTTTGTTCTCTCGTTATTCATAATTCTCTTCTCTCTCTCTCTCTCTCTCTCTCTCTCTCTCTCTCTCTCTCTAATAATAGCAATGATAATAATGATACTCGTGATACATCATTAAATCCCAAGATAATATTTAGAAGACGTCTCAAACCTCTCGTAATGAAATTCAACATTGGCGAGTAATAACGAGGAAAAAAATTCAAATATTTGTACAGCGCAGGGACGAAGCCACCAGCCCCACCTCGTCCCACCAACCTCCCCCCATTACACACACACAAACGCATACATATTACACGCTCGGGCTAACACAACACACCCCATCAAGGACTCGTCGCCTCAGAAGTGCGTAAGTTAGTGGAAGCGATGAAAAGTATTAAAAAGATAGATCTCTTAAATGCTCTGTCAACCAGCCACTTCAGTGCAACCAACTTAGTGCCTCTGAGAGAGAGAGAGAGAGAGAGAGAGAGAGAGAGAGAGAGAGAGAGAGAGAGAGAGAGAGAGAGAGAGAGAGAGAGAGAGAGAGAGAGAGAGAGTGTGTGTGTGTGTGTGTGTGTGTGTGTGTGTGTGTGTGTGTGTGTGTGTGTGTGTGTGTGTGTGTGTGTGTGGTTTATAGATTGACTGAATGATAAGTAGACAGATATTTATAATTAGAGACGCACAGTTAAGTAGATAAACAGATAGATAGATAGATAGATAAACAAAAGAACTCAATCACTTATATATTCATTCATTCACTTTCAAATAGACAAACAGAGAGAAAGAAAGAAAGACTAACTGACATGCACACAGCTGAAAGTATATAGACAGACAAAAGAGAAACAAACAAGTGGAGGTTCAGGCAGACAGCGAGAGGTTAACAGCCTGATCGATGGGAGGATATAGCACCAAGAACAATCATGTCAAATCCCATCAAAGCGCATGAGCTAAAACAACAAAACAAGGCAGAAATAACACGGGACATGCCCTTCTATAATGCCTCAGTCAGCTGCTGTTTTCCCCGCGCCGTGATTCAGGAGACGAGAGCAGCAAAAGCGCCATCCAGCATAATTTCCGGCGAGTTATGCAACTGAAGTGTCTCTCATTCACGGAAGAAGAGTAATGACGAAAGAATAAGTGGGGATCAATACCGCCACGTCTCAGTGATCTATAAGTGTTGAGACGATGTGGCCAAGTTTAACCCAAACTCTCTCTCTCTCTCTCTCTCTCTCTCTCTCTCTCTCTCTCTCTCTCTCTCTATATATATATATATATATATATATATATATATATATATATATATATATATATATATATATATATATATATATATATAATTTTCTTTTCGTCCTCTCTGTTTTTCTTCACCTTTTCTTCTCATCTCCAATTTTCATCTCTCTTTCATTTTCTTCTCTCCTGTCTTTCTCTCCTCCCTCCTTCACTCCTTCTGAAGCTCTGAGAAGACGAAAGGCTATCTGTGTAGTATAAAATCTTGTTCTTTAAAAAAAAGCACACACACACACACACACACACACACACACACACACACACACACACACACACACATTCAGTAGTGTAGTGGTTAGCACGCTCGACTCACAATCGAGAGGCCCGGGTTCGAGTCCCGGTAAGCGGTGAGGCAAATGGGCAAGCCTCTTAATGTGTGGCCCCTGTTCACCTAGCAGTAAATAGGTACGGGATGTAACTCGAGGGGTTGTGGCCTCGCTTTCCCGGTGTGTGGAGTGTGTTGTGGTCTCAGTCCTACCCGACGATCGGTCTATGAGCTCTGAGCTCGCTCCGTATTGGGGAAGACTGGCTGGGTGACCAGCAGCGACCGAGGTAAATTACACACACACACACACACACACACACACACACACACACACACACACACCCGGTAGCTCAGTGGTTAGAGCGCTGGCTTCACAAGCCAGAGGACCGGGGTTCGATTCCCCGGCCGGGTGGAGATATTTGGGTGTGTCTCCTTTCACGTGTAGCCCCTGTTCACCTAGCAGTGAGTAGGTACGGGATGTAAATCGAGGAGTTGTGACCTTGTTGTCCCGGTGTGTGGTGTGTGCCTGGTCTCAGGCCTATCCGAAGATCGGAAATAATGAGCTCTGAGCTCGTTCCGTAGGGTAACGTCTGGCTGTCTCGTCAGAGACTGCAGCAGATCAAACAGTGAAACACACGCGCGCGCGCACACAAAATTAGCCTCCGAACCATGAAAGAAAAGTAGATCAACTCCAACTTATCTTCAACTTTCCTTCGTTTTACTCGACAATAAAAAAACAAAGAAAAAAAACACTTTAAACACTTCAACTTTAATAATTTCAGGGACTTCAACTGCGAGTGTCGAAGAAGAGGGAGAAAATAATGAGTAAGAAAATAAAATACCATGTGCTGACTGTTTCAAGAGTTAGAATAGTGAAGTACCTCACCCCCTCTGAACACTTATTGCTGGCAGGTACTCAGCGGCACTCCAGGTAAACTCCATCCCCTC
>NC_059291.1:25436692-25439192 GCF_017591435.1 Portunus trituberculatus
ATGCTGACCATCTTGTATATTATCTATTTTAAGTCTTGTAAATATTGTAGAGAAATAGATAGTCGTACCCTTAGAATAGGTAAGCACACGACAGTGCGCCTTTGGGTACATGGTCCTTTGTACTAAGTTATGTTTAAATAAAAAGCGAGAGAGAGAGAGAGAGAGAGAGAGAGAGAGAGAGAGAGAGAGAGAAGAGAGAGAGAGAGATTTTATGGAAAGAAAAAAGAAAAGGAGAGAAAGGTAGATGGAGGAAGATAATGAGGTGGAGGAAACACAGTGAGAGAGAGATGAAGCAAGATTCTCACGTAATACAGAGGGAGGGAGGGAGGGAGGGAGGAGAGGAAAGGAGAGGAAAGGAGAGGAGAGGAGAGAGAGAGAGAGAGAGAGAGAGAGAGAGAGAGAGAGAGAGAGAGAGAAGGAAGGGAGGGAGAGAGGAGAGAGGGAGGGAGGAAAGCAGGGAGGAAAGGAGGGAGGGAGGTCAGAGGAATATATAGATAACAATGACGAGGAGGAGGAGGAGGAGGAGGAGAGAGGGAGTGAAGGAGAGGGAGAATGGAGTGGTGAAGAGATGAAGGGATAACAATGAAGACGTAGAAGAAGAAGAAGAAGAAGAAGAAAAGAAGAAAAAAAAAGTAAAAAAGAAAGAAAGAAAAACAAGTTGAATAAAGACATACATTGCATACTAAAACAAAAATAAAAAGCATGATGAAACAGAGAGAGAGAGAGAGAGAGAGAGAGAGAGAGAGAGAGAGAGAGAGAGAGAGAGAGAGAGAGAGAGAGAGAGAGAGAGAGAGAGAGAGAGAGAGAGAGAGGAGTGTAAACAATACAACATATAGGAGATGAGGGCGCATTACCACGCCTCCTCCTCCTCCTCCTCCTCCTCCTCCTCCTCCTCCTCCTCCTCCTCCTCTTCTTCTTCTTCTTCTCCCTGCTCTTGCTCCTTCTCCTACTCCTCCTCCTCCTCCTCCTCCTCCTTCTCCTCCACCTGATGATTGATGAGACTTGATGAGAGTGGCATTAGGTCCTCTTAGTGTGTGCGTGTTTGTGTGCGTAGAATATAGCTTCTCTCTCTCTCTCTCTCTCTCTCTCTCTCTCTCTCTCTCTCTCTCTCTCTCTCTCTCTCTTCATTAGTTATTACATAATGAGGAAAGTTTCGCTGTTTCAACAACACTCAGTCGCTCGTATTTCTGGGCCAATCATTTTTGTGCAAATCCCTCATTATAGTGTTCCGTGCGAGAGAGAGAGAGAGAGAGAGAGAGAGAGAGAGAGAGAGAGAGAGAGAGAGAGAGAGAGATCTTGAGATGGTAATCAGCCACCAGTCACCGAGGCCCTCACCAGTACAATTCTCGGTTCCTGAGTTGTGCCTAATCTTGTGGAACATCTTCACCGATGGCTTCTTCAGGGCATGCTTCCTGTTTGGCGGCATCTGCTCTGACTGTACACACATCGACCTGCTCCCACCGCTACCCCACCTATAGGCCAGGCGTCAGTGAGGTGAAGAGGCAGTTGACACTGGTGAAGCTGTGGGGATCAGTGTAGCGAGGCAGCTTTCCTCCAGAGAGACAATGGATGATCATCACGCGGCGTGGCGGTGCCTCTTAAGTATTCCCAGGATAGCTCCGTTTAGGAGGCAGGATCATGACTCTTGAGGACACCAGATGAAGGTCTTGGGGGTGTCTGTGGACACTATTTTGCCATAATCCCTTGCACGGGTATGCTCACGTTCTACAGCCAGATATGGAGTGCCGTGCTTTGCCCTGGATAGCAAGTGGCGCCTACATGTAGAGACTAGAAACAGTGCATGGACGTGACTTGTGAGAGGACCGAAGACCAGCGCCAGCATCCTGCACAGGTGACGACGCTACGTCACTGCCGGAACGCATCGCCACTGGTGGTGCGCCACAAAGACCTTTATTAGTAAGTTCTCTGGCTCAGGAATGTGACGCCCGAACCTCAGTCTTAATTCTCCTTCACCACTCGCCACCCGCGCAGAGAGTCACCACACACTCACACACACACGCACACACGCCCGGTAGCTCAGTGGTTAGAGCGCTGGCTTCACAAGCCAGAGGACCGGGGTTCGATTCCCCGGCCGGGTGGAGATATTTGGGTGTGTCTCCTTTCACGTGTAGCCCCTGTTCACCTAGCAGTGAGTAGGTACGGGATGTAAATCGAGGACCTTGTTGTCCCGGTGTGTGGTGTGTGCCTGGTCTCAGGCCTATCCCAAGATCGGAAATAATGAACTCTGAGCTCGTTCCGTAGGGTAACGTCTGGCTGTCTCGTCAGAGACTGCAGCAGATCAAATAGTGAAACAGTGAAACACACACACACACACACATTATATATATATATATATATATATATATATATATATATATATATATATATATATATATATATATATATATATATATATATATATATATATATATATATATATATATATATATATATATATATATATATATATATATATATATATATATATATATATATATAT
>NC_059291.1:25444192-25449192 GCF_017591435.1 Portunus trituberculatus
GAACTCTGAGCTCGTTCCGTAGGGTAACGTCTGGCTGTCTCGTCAGAGACTGCAGCAGATCAAACAGTGAAACACACACACACACACACACACACACACACACACACATACACACACAGACAAGAGAGAGAGAGAGAGAGAGAGAGTTCATTAAGCATTTCTCTTTTAATAATGAATGACTGGGGCCCGACCTACACTACACGGCCTTCCTTACCCTCTTCCAATTTAACTCCACTTTTTTTTCCATACCACTGTTACTATCACAATTACCATTCATGGCCTTTTTGAACGATACAGGGATTCTTTTTTCAGCCCTCGATCTATCCTCAATCCTGGATCAACCCTGGATTTCAATGGCGGGTGATTTTTCGAGAGAGGAGAAAAAAATAGTGTAAAAAAAGACAAATTCAGAGAGAAAGAGAGAGAGAGAGAGAGAGAGAGAGAGAGAGAGAGAGAGAGAGAGAGAGAGAGAGAGAGAGAGAGAGAGAGAGTCACACATAGGTCATGCAAGAGACAGTACTACTTCTCCCAATACATGGCGACGTAATGACACATGAAGTACTGAGAGAGAGAGAGAGAGAGAGAGAGAGAGAGAGAGAGAGAGAGAGAGAGAGAGAGAGAGAGAGAGAGAGAGAATAATAAACACAACGTCCAGATAAGACAGGGAACCATCTGCTAAATTCACATCTCTTCCTCCTCCTAGTCCTCATCCTCTTACTCCTCCTCCTCCTCCTCTTCTTCCTCTTCCTCCTCGTCCTCCTCCTCCTCCTCCTCTTTTTCCTCTTCCTCTTCCTTCTCCTCCTCCTCTTCCTCTTCCTCTTCCTCTTTCTTTTCCTTCTTCTCCTCCTCTTCCTCCTCTTCTTCTTCCTCCTCCTCCTCCTCCTCCTCCTCCACTGTGTTTACATACATACTACACTACACTGCATACACGCACAGATAGCCCAGAGTAAACGGTCACTACTACTACTCTCGACCTGTGACGGGCTGTGTTTGGAGAGGGCCTTGTCAACCATTGATCATCATCGGGAACTAAGTACCAGGGATCAATGTTGCAAGGGGTTATCAGCGTACGGAGTCCCTACAGGGAAAGTATGCTATCTCAGTGGATTGAACGGAGCTGGGGCCTGATTGACTGCTGCCTCCCTAGAAAGCGCCAGGCAAGGCTGCCGCACCACCCATTCGACATACACACTGTGCATCCACGTACACAATGCACACACCACATGACATTCACCAAGCGTTAACACTTTCCCCCACAAACACAAGTAGTCAGACGTAGATTACACATTTCCTTTTCACTCTCTACTAAAATTCCATGTGATTTTTTAATATCACATGGTTTCGCCTTTTTTCCTGCCAGCCTCGGCTGGAGGGAGGGCAGGTGGGAGGAGCCTTCTGCTTTGCTGTCCTGTCTCTACCACTGGTAGTTAGTAGATAGTTTTCACAAACAGCCTAGTAAGGACCTAAGGGTCTGTTGCTGTTTGTCTTCCTTTGTATTCCTTTGTATTCCTCCTCCTGCTACTTCTTTTCGTATGTGAAGGATAAAATTAAGGAGGAGGAGAAGGAGGTAAGAGAGGAGAAGTAAGGAGAGAATGAAGGAGGGAGGAGAGGAGATATGGGGAGGGAGATAAGAGGAGATAATGGGGCCGTGGAGGATAAGGGAGATTAAATGGAGAGTAGGGAGATAGGAGGGTGGGAGAAATGTGATAAGAGAATAGGTTTACGAGATTATCAAAGCGGGGAGATGTTGATAAAGAAGAGGAGGAGGAGGAGGAGGAGGAGGAGGAGGAGGAGGAGGAGGAGGAGGAGGAAAGAGACAAAGAGAAATACCAAGAATGACATCAAGAAGAAGATAATAATAATGAGTCTGACACAAAGAGAAAAACAAGAAAAAATAAAGAAAGGAAAAGAAAATGCACTAAGAAATAAGAGAATAAGGATAAGGATAGTGACGCCAATTCCTCAAAAATAAACATAAAAACATTGGAAAATTAATTAGTAAAAAGAAATCATGAAGAAGAAGAAGAAGAAGAAGAAGAAGAAGAAGAAGAAGAAGAAGAAGAAGAAGAAGAAGAAGAAGAAGAAGAATTAGAAGGAGAAAAAGATGATGATAATGATGATGATGGTGAAGGAGGAGAAGGAGGAGGATGAAGTAGAAGTAAAAAAAGAAGAAAAACAAGAAGAACAAGAAGAACAAGAACAAGAACAAAAACAAGAACAAGAAGAAAACAACAACAACAACAACAACAACAACAACAAAATAAGAACAAGGATAAAAAAAAGAAAAGAACAAGAAAAAGAAGAACAAAAAGAACAAAAAGGATAAGAAGAGCGAGAAAATGGAGAAAAAAGAAAAGACAAGAAGAAGAAAAAAAGAAGAAAAGCAGAAAAAACAAAAGAACAAGAACAAAAACAAGAACAAAACAATAATAAAGAACAATAACAAGAAGAAGAAAAAATAAATATAAGAAGAGAGAAACTAGAAAAGGAAGAGGAGGAGGAGGAGGAGGAGGAGGAGGAGGAGGAGGGATGAATAGAGTCAGGATTCTAATGTTATCTGATAGCGTGATACATAAATCCAGTCTGGCATTGTGAAACGGACACAGTGAGGAGGAAGAGGAGCAGGAGGAGGAGGAGGAGGAGGAGGAGGAGGAGGAGGAGGAGGAGGAGGAGGAGGAGGAGGAGGAGGAAAAGAATAAAGACAAGAGAATAATGAGGCGTAAGTGTTATCCAGAAATGAATGAAATTAATTAAGGGAAATATAAGTCTAAGCAACAGAGAGAGAGAGAGAGAGAGAGAGAGAGAGATTTCACATACATACAAGCCTTTTCATTCCCTAAACAGTGTGTGTGTGTGTGTGTGTGTGTGTGTGTGTGTGTGTGTGTGTGTGTGTGTGTGTGTGTGTGTGTGTGAGGAAATTAATGTTTTCTTAGTTTCTCGTATTACGCTGTTGTTCCCATGTGTTGTGCTGTCATACCCCCACCCCCAACTCTCTCTCTCTCTCTCTCTCTCTCTCTCTCTCTCTCTCTCTCTCTTCATGGACGCTGTTATAAACGGATTAACACAAAAAAATTAATCCCCATCACTTTTTCTCTCTCCATTTCCTCTCTCCCTCCCTCTTCCTTCCTCCTTCCCTGCCACTCTCCATTCCTCCTCCTCCCTCCCTCCTCCCTCCCTCCCTCCTCTCTCTCTCTCCCTCCTCCCCCTCCAATTAATACTTCTAGAAGGTTTTTCCCTTGCTCTTTTCACCTTTCTACTGCTCTCTCTCTCTCTCTCTCTCTCTCTCTCTCTCTCTCTCTCTCTCTCTCTCTCTGAAAAGTCTCCACCTTTCTCTTAAGTTTTCCCTACTTCCATAAGTCTCCTCCTCAAGTTTCCTCCACCTTCCTCTCAAGCTCTCTCTCTCTCTCTCTCTCTCTCTCTCTCTCTCTCTCTCTCTCTCTCTCTCTCTTAAAACTTTCTTTCTTTCCCCTCTCTCTCTCTCTCTCTCTCTCTCTCTCTCTCTCTCTCTCTCTCTCTCTCTCTCTCTCTCTCTCTCTCTCTCTCTCGTGTTTAACTTTTCTCCCTCTCCTCCTTTTCTTCATCATTCCCTCCCTCTTTCCTCTCCCTTCTTCCATTTCTACCCAATTCTCCCTTCCTTGTTTCCTCCCTTCTCTCCACGTTCTCTCCCCTCATACCTTTCCCCTCCCTTCATCTCTCACTTCTACCATTCCTTCCTTCCTCTTTTTCTCTCACTTCCTCCTTCTTTCTCTTCCACTTCCCTTCCTTCTACACTCCCATTCTTCTCTCCCTTACTTTCCTCCTACGATATCTTTCTTCCCTCCCTCCTTCTCCCTCCTTCTCTCAACACTCTCCCTTTTTCTCACTTCTTTCCTACGCTCTCTCTTTCTCTCTCTCTTTCATCCTTTTCTCTTCTCTTTCTCTCCCTTCCTTCATGCACTTCATTATATTTCCCCTCTCTCTTCATTCCTCCTAGTCTCTCTTCTTCTTCTCTCCCTATTTCCAATGTTCCCTCCTTCTTTCCTCCCCTAAACCTACCCTGCCGTCTCTCTCTTCCTTCTCTTTCCTCCCTTCCTTTCTCCTTTTTATCATTCTTTCCCTTGTTTTTCCCTCCCTTTTTTTCATTTGATTCCTCTTTCTCTCTCTCTCCTTCCTTCAACCTCTTCCTTCCTTTCCTACTTTCCTCCCTCCCTGAACATACCTTCCCTTCTCTCCCTTCCTTCCCTTCCTTTTTCATTTCCACTTTCTCTTCCTTCTAAATCCTTCTTTCTCTTCCATTTTCTCCCTTTCTTCACTCCTTATTTTCACTCTTTCCCTTGGTGCTACGTTTTTTTCCCTTCTTTCCCTCTCTCCAATGTTCCCTCTCTCCCTTTCCTCCCTTCCCTCCCTCCTTCCCTCCCTGTTCATGCTTTTCCTTCTCTTCCTCCTTCTCTCTTTCCTTTTTCCACTCCCTCCCTTGGTCTTAACGCTCTCTCTTTATCTCCCTTTCTCCAATGTTCCCTCCCTCCCTTCTCTCTCTCTCTCTCCCTCCCTTTCCTCCTTTCCTCCCCTTCCTCTCTCTTTTTTTCCACTCCCTCCCTAGGTCCTGCTCTCTCTCCTTTCTCTCCTTTTCTCCAGTGTTCCCTCCCTTCTCTTCCTTCTTAAAATCCTTCTCTTCCCTTTCCTCCCCTCCTTCCCTCCTCATTCCACTCCCTCCCTTGGTCCCACGCTCTCCCCCTCCCTCCCTCCCTCCTTCCTTCCTGTCACGGAGCGGCGAGGAGCTAAGCAAACAGAGTCCGAAGCAGATTCATGAGCAAAACGACCACTGTTTCGACACTTCGCGGCGACCCTTGGAGAGAGCGAGAGAGGTGAGAGGGGGAGAGAGGGGGGCAGAAGAGGAGAGGGGAAGAAAGAGAAGGAAAGGGCAGGGAGGAGGGAAAATGTGTGTTTAAGAGAAGAGGTAAAGAGAGGGGAGGGAAGAAGGGGTGCATGGAAGGAAGGAGGAGGGAAGGGTATGGAGGAGG
>NC_059291.1:25451692-25469192 GCF_017591435.1 Portunus trituberculatus
CTCGGATCACTCACGGTGCCAGTTAGTGATACAAAGCAATGGAATGAAAGTAAAGGGAGGAAACTTTTGCAACGACAGCAGGGAAGTGGAGCTAAAGAGGTGGAAGAGACAGTGAAGCGGTGAAAGTGAGGTTGGCAAACGCTGAAAAGAGGGCAGTGATGAGTGGAGAGACAGTGAAGAGCGTTGAAAGTGATGGTTTAAGTGCTGAAAATATTGAAAGTGAGTGAATGTATAGCTGTGTGTTTGGAAAGTGACAGTGAAGGTGTTTAAAGTTACGATGATGAGTTGAAAGTGTAGGTAATATGGTCTCGAATATGACAGTGGCTTTGAAGGTGACGTGGTGGAGATGGTGAAAAGTCAAAGGCAGCCCGTTCGAAGTGACGATAAGGTCTTGAAAGTGACAGAGAAAGTAATGAAAGTGACAGAGGAGGCATTGGGAGTGATGATGAAGCTTAGTTAACCACTTCACTACCATGACGTGTTTCCATGTTCATTCTGCTTACTGCTTGATGATTTAATACGGCTTCAGAAACTCATGTAAGGGATCAAATGTAGCCATATATCTTCTGACCTCCATAGACCCTTCTTAATGTAAATGAAATAGTCTAATCGTACATAAATCTCAAGGTAAAAATGTGTCCCAGTATTGGAGAGGTTGAATGCTCGTAATAACTCTCTCTCTCTCTCTCTCTCTCTCTCTCTCTCTCTCTCTCTCTCTGGACGTGCGTTTTTTTTTTTTTATTTGTCTTTCCCTCTTTACTTT
Source organism: Portunus trituberculatus (assembly GCF_017591435.1). NCBI lineage: Eukaryota > Metazoa > Arthropoda > Malacostraca > Decapoda > Portunidae > Portunus > Portunus trituberculatus. Next base: position 25,452,456 of record NC_059291.1, read on the forward strand.
CGGCCAATCTATCTTTACTTTCCTCTTTGCTATCCTCTTTCCTTTCCTCTCTTTCCTGTCGGCCAATTCTCCTTCCAACACCTGACCTGTTTACTCGCTCACTCTTTACACACACTCTTTCCTCTCCACCTTCCCCATGGGCACTTTTATTTCATTTTTCCCCTCTCATTATGTGATTTACTGTTATTCTTTGTTTCCTCTCTAATCCCAATTTCCCTTCGTTTATCTATTTTTTTTTTTTGAGGTACTTGTTCACACCTTGATTATCAGCAGTCTTTTTTTTATTTATTTTATTATTCTCTTTCTCTTTCACTCCCCGCCGTGTCGTTATTTTGTTTCTCTGTTTCTCCTTTCCGTTTTCTCCTCTCCGTGTCTCTTCCTCTCGCTTTCGTTTGCTTCCCCTCTTTTCCATTTCCCTTTTCAATTATTTCCACCTTTTTCTTCTTCGTCCTCCTGCCCTGTCAACCTTGCATACACGCCAATATCTGTTCTTCTTCTTCTTCCTCCTCCTCCTCCTCCTCCTCCTCCTCCTCCTCTCCTCCTCCTCCTCCTCCTCCTCCTCCTCCTCCTCCTCCTCCTCTTCCTCCTCCTCCTCCTTCTCTTTCTCCTCCTCCTCGTACTCTTTTTTCCTTCTTCTCTTTCTCATTCTCCCTTTTTTTTCTGTTGTTCTTCCTCCTCCTCCTCCTCCTCCTCCTCCTCCTCCTCCTCCTCCTCCTCCTCCTCCTCCTCCTCCTCCTCCTCCTTCTCCTCCTGCATGCCCGTGGACGCTTAGAAGACATCATGACAGCATGTGACGAGACAACCTGCGGACCTAACAACAATACCCTCTTTGTTATCCATGCAGGCACTAACAACATTGAAAATACCAGATCTGAAGAGCTCATGGAAAAATACAAAAGGATAATACAGCGGTATAAAACTAAATCTAACAATATTATTGCTTCAGACATCCTGCCCCGGACCAGAGCACCGAGTGTCTTCTACAACAGAGCCTTCAGCACAAACAGCTGTCTCCATTCTCTCTCCAGAGAGGAATGAGTAGACTTTGTAAATCTCTGTAATGACTTCTACAACAAGCCTTCTGTATTTCAGCCGGATGGTTTACACCTAAATGGAGTTGGAGCAGAATGACTAGGCAGACTTCTTAGTAATTAAGTTTCTAGTGTCAGATCAAAAATCGACCAAGATCATGTAGCCCGAGGCTCTTAGCTGACTCCTTGACCAAAACGACCTCCATGTGCAACACTGTAAAAGCTTGTCTAATCAACGCTCGTAGCCTGAGAAATAATTTTTCAGATCTAGAAACCCTGGCAGCTTTGGAAAATTATCATATTATTAGTATTACCGAGTCTTGGCTGAACTATACGAACAGAGACTTTCTTGTTGAATACAACCTGCCAGGCTATGAAATGTTTAGCTGCGAGAGACAAGATAGAATAGGAGGCGGTGTATTGCTCTATGTGAAAGCCAGTCTTCAGCCAACCATATTTAAAACCGATAAAATAAATAATACAAATTCAGTCTTCTTGCATTTAAGAATACGTTCTAAGAAAATTGTTATAGGTCTTGTTTATAGGCCTCCGGCTCAAAACATTTCCTCTGATAAAAATTTACAAGATCAAATTACTGAAATAAGTAACAATTTTGATACAGTCATCTGTGGAGACTTCAACTTGTCTGTCAACTCACGGGGAAATCCACTTAACTCTCATTCTGGTCACGACTTGTACAATAGTTTATTAGACTGTTCTCTAAAGCAACACGTTCAACAACCCACACGAGGTGACAACATATTAGATCTACTCCTTTCAACAAACGACGACTTAATATCAAATGTTAATATTGGTCCTGAATTTAGTAACTGCGACCACATGACTGTCTCCTTTAACATCAACCTTCAAGTGTATAAAAACATTATTAGCAATGAAAAGTTTTCATGTACAAAAAAGTTATGTATTCCAATGCGTAAAAGGCGTCCATGCAAAAGGAACAAACCAAAATGGTGGACAAACCAAACTGAGTCACAACTACTGCAGAAAAAATCGTGCCCACCGTAAATATTTGACATCTCAAAACGAGGGTGATAAACTTGAATATGACAGACTTCGGCACGAATCAAAGAATTTCATTAAACAGACCAAGAGAAACTTAGAAATGCATATTGCAAGTGTCACTAAATCCAATCCCAAGGAATTTTACTGTTATGTTTGGAATAAAAAAAAAGTCATAACATCTCACATTAACCAGAAATATTTAGATAAATGTAATCTTGCCAATGAAGAAACTCAGATCGCAGACACTCTAAATGATTATTTTGCTTCAGTCTTTACAGACATTCACACAGTCCCCCTATGCCTTACAACATAACCTAATTCAGTGTCTGCGATTTTCAAGAAGACGAAATAATTAAAGTAATTGACAAAATGAAAATGGACTAAAAGTCCCCCAGACTGTATTGCACCACGCGTCTTAATAGAAACTTATTTTCAGATTTGTAAGCCCCTTTCATTGCTTTTACATCAAATCGTTTCTGGTAAGGTTCCCATGAATTGGAAATTAACAAATATAACCTCCATACATAAGAAAGGCGACAAAGCACCTCCAAGTAACTACAGACACATTAACCTCACATTTGTAATAAATTAATGGAAACTGTAATTCGCAATAACTTAGCGAACTTGCTGGAAGTAAATAATTTAATTAGTGACTCACAGCACGGCTTTCGAAACAGATATTCTTGTCTGACTAATCAGATTGACTTCTTTAATGATGTTTTCACCATGTACGACGTAACAAAGCGTAACAAAGGCAGTAGATGTAGTGTATCTAGATTTTCAAAAAGCTTTTCACATTGTTCACCATAAGCGGCTATTAGGTAAATTGAGTCACATGGTATAGATGGAAAACTCCTCAAATGGCTTGAAGACTGGCTTTCTGAGAGAAAGCAGCGTCTTGTTTTAAATGGTAAATTTTCAAAATGGCGAGAAGTTTTAAGCGGTGTACCACAGGGATCTGTGCTCGGCCCTGTTCTTTTCCTTATTTACGTTAATGATATCGATGAGCGCCTCACCTGTAAAGTGTCTAAGTTTGCTGATGATACTAAAATAATGAATAAAGTAGTCACGTCAGAGGATAAAAGACAATTACAATCTGATCTCGACCGCTTAGCCACTTGGTCAGACAAGTGGCAGATGAGCTTCAATGTAGATAAATGTAAAGTGTTGCACATTGGTAGCAATAATGATCATACTGATTACTCAATGAACGGTTCCGAGCTTCTCAAGGTTGATGAGGAAAAAGACTTGGGCGTTATAATTACCTCAGACCTCAAGTCAAGTAAACACTGCTCGGAAGTAGTTAAAACAGCAAACAAATTGGTTGGGTTTATCGGTAGGACTTTTCAATTTAAATCAGAAGGGGTAATTCTCACATTGTTTAATGCGCTCGTCCGACCTCAACTTGAGTACTGTGTCCAGTTCTGGTCACCCCATTACAGGAAAGATATAGACAACCTGGAAAGAGTTCAAAGATGAGTTACCAAGTTGATCCCACGACTGCGGAGCAAGCCTTATGAGGAACGCTTGAGGAAACTGAATTTGCTCAGTTTAGAGAAACGGCGAATGCGAGGAGACCTAATTGAACTGTTTAAAATGTTCCCGGGCTTTGATGACGTAAATGTAAACAACTATCTCATCATGGTTACAAGATTATTGGTAAGCGTTTCAGATCAGATGAGGCTTAACATTATCTCTTCAATAGAATTGTAAATGTCTGGAACTCTCTCCCAGCACATGTTGTCCATCCATAGTAATCCATTAGAAACTTTTAAACAAAGGTTGGACAATCACTTTGCATCAACCCCTCAAATCACATATTTTGCGCCTAAATAATTTTTTTTTTTTTTTTTTAGTTGCTGTACTCGATAATATCAGTTCTCTTTCTATATTTCCTATCACATCTTTGACTTTTCCTCTCCTTGTGCCCTCTTGTTTTTCTTCCTTAAACCCTGATGTCCTTCAGCCTCTAACTCGTAGAATCTGTAGTGGTAGCATAGGCACACAGACAGCCTCGTTAGGCCCAGTAGGCTTGTTGCTGTCTGTTCCTTCCTTTGTATTCCTCCCCTTCTTCCTCTTCTCCTCGTATTCTTCCTTTTTTTCCTTCTTTTCTTTCCCATTCTCCTTACTCTTTTGTTGTTCTTGCTCCTTCCCTTCTTCCTCTTCTCCTCGTACTCTTCCTTTTTTTTCTTCTTTTCTTTCTCATTCTCCTTATTCTTCTGTTGTTCCTGCTCCTTCCCTTCTTCCTCTTCTCCCCATCTTCTTTTTTTCATTTTCTCCTTCTCCTTCTCTTCTTTCTGGTGTTTGTCCTTCTCTTCCTCCTCTTTCTTTTCCTCCCCCTTCATTTCCTCTTCCTCTTACTCTTTCTTTTCTATTACACCTCCTTATCCTCCTGGTCCTTCTGCTCTTCCTTTCCTTCCTCTTCCTGCTCCTCCTTTCACTCTCTTCTCCATACACCTCTCCCCACACCTTACCTTTCTTCTTCTTCCTTGCTCATTATGTTCATCTACAACAACACGACCATCATTATCCCCACTACCTACTGAAGAGAACATCCACTTAAAGACTACAGTAACAGGACGCCTTTTCATAATTCTGATTTCGTCGATTTCATACAGCTTCAGAAACTTATGTGAGGATTAAGATAGTGAAGACTCAGGCCATTATTCTTCTGACCTCCATAGACCCTTTCTAATGTAAGCAAAGTCGTCTACTTAATCACATCAACTTTTCATGATAAAAATGTGTTCCAGTACCTGACGCGGAGGACGATCAAAGCTCACTATTTCATTAAGCTGCATTTTTCCAGATGATGATATGAAATGAAATGGAAGTAAACGATCTCATAAGCTTTCTCATAACTTTCTTTCTTTCCTTCTTTCTGGGGGTAACGATGTAAGGAACGTTGTTGTTGTTGTTATAAGAGTGATTGTACGGGGATGGGCGTAAGCAGCCGAGATCCTTAGAGGCAAACAGGTGAGTAGGTAGAGGTATAAAGGAAAGGGATGAATTAGACGGAGAGAATGGCAGAGGTGGAGGAGAGAGAAGGGAACCGGGGTACTTAGTGAGTGAGATGGGAAGGGAGGGAAAGGAGGAGGAAGACAGGGAAGGAGTGTTGAGCGAATGTGAAGGGAAGGAGGAGAGAGAGAGAGAGAGAGAGAGAGAGAGAGAGAGAGAGAGAGAGAGAGAGAGAGAGAGAGAGAGAGAGAGAGAGAGAGAGAGAGAGAGAGAGAGAGAGAGAGAGAGGCTACAAACTTCCATTCATAATATTCATAGGCAAACATGCTGATCAGAGATGCTGCAAACACAGCAATGAAAAATCTAAGACTCATCACAAATTCTCTCTCTCTCTCTCTCTCTCTCTCTCTCTCTCTCTCTCTCTCTCTCTCTCTCTCTCTCTTCTTCTTCTTCTTCTTCTTCTTCTTCCCATCATCATGACAAGTGAAAAATTATTGTCATTAATTTGTGAGTGTGTGAGAATGAGAATAGGAGAGAGGGGGTGAGGGAGAAAAAGAGAATAGGGATAAGAAAAACAGAAAAAAACGAAGGAAGAGAGGAATAACGGAAGGAAAGAAAAAACAAACAGACTGACAAAAATGATGAATGAAAGAATGATGGAGAGAAATTGCAAAGAAGGAACTAGGAATAACAAAAAAAAAATATAGAAAAATGGATCAGAGAGAGAGAGAGAGAGAGAGAGAGAGAGAGAGAGAGAGAGAGAGAGAGAGAGAGAGAGAGAGAGAGAGAGAGAAAGCGAATAAAACAAAATACGATTCAGAAAAAAAAATAAAAATAGGAAAAGGGAAACTCAGACAAGACTCGCCTTTTTGTTCAACTGAAAGACAAAGAGAGAGAAAAAAGTAAAAATATAAAAAAAGAATAGCAAAAAAGATGGAAGATGAAGAGAGCGAGGAGGAGGAGGAGGAGGAGGAGGAGGAGGAAAAGAAAGGAAAAGAAAACGAAGGGAGAAGGAGAGAATGGAGACAGGAAAAGATGGATGGTTTGGTGAAAGGTTCTTCATCTTAATCGTTCACTCTCTCTCTCTCTCTCTCTCTCTCTCTCTCTCTCTCTCTCTCTCTCTCTCTCTCTCTCTCTCTCTCTCTCTCTCTCTCTCTCTCTCTCTCTCTCTCTCTCTCTCTCTCTCTCTCTCTCTCTCTCTCTCTCTGTCTGTCTGTCTGTCTGTCTGTCTGTCTGTCTGTCTGTCTGTCTCTCACATTTCCTACCTTCCTCCACTCTTTCTCTCTTCCTCATCTTTCTCCACACCCTCTCACTCTCTCTCCCTCTCTCTCTTCCACTCTCTCCCGAAGACTTGGACTACTGAAGAGAGGGAGGGAAGTGAAGGGAAAGTGGAGGAGAGGTTGAGGGAAAGTTGATGGAGAGTGGAGGGAAATGGAGGGGAAGTGGAAGGATATGGAGGGGAAATGAGGGGAATTAGAGAGGAAGTGGAGGGAAAGTGGAGGGAAAGTAGAGGGGAAATGGAAGGAAAGTGTAAGGAAAATGGAGAGGAAGTGAATGGCACATGGAAGAGAAGTGGAGAAGAAGAAGGAAAAAGAGAAGAAGTGGAGGCAAAGTGGAGGGAGAAAAGAAGAAGTTGAGAGAGGACAGTGGAGGCAAAATGGAGCCTGGGGAAGTGGAAGAAAAGTACTAGTCAAATGAAGAAGAAATGAAGAGAAAGTGAAGGCTATGTGGAGAGGAAGTGGAGAGGAAGTGAAGAGGAAGTAGAGAGGAAGTGGAGAGGAAATGAAACACAAGAGAGGAAGCTGCAAGGAGCCATTAGATCTACATGTGAACAGAAACACAAGACAATGAGGGAAGTTTCTTCCAGGAATTTCTCAAGCCATTAGATCTACTGATGTGAACTGAACAAAGCAACATACTCTCAGGACCCGCCTTTAAGTAACATACATTACTACCATCACCTCCTCCGCTTGTTACCTCGTTCGCCACCTCTCCGCCTCCCTTCCACGTCACCGTCTCGTGAACCTTCCACGCCACCGTTTCATGAACCCTCCACGTCACCGTTTCATGAAGCCCGCTACTGTCCCGAAGTTGGATTCACGCGGCCCTTTCGACTCAACCGAAAGTGTTGAGCCAGCTCTTGGCTTTCTGGATTGGAAGTTGAGATCCAAGCCTCAACCAGTGAACACAACGCCTCTTGGGTCTACCGTGGGATCAACCATCACCCAGCATTTCACCACTGCGACACCGCATAAGTATCACTTCCCTCGTCCGTGTTTTCCACATTGCCTCTATATAGGATTAGGATTATTGTTAGGTATTAAGTTGGGTTCTTTATTGTTGTATTTATTACTGTGTTATATGTATATGTGTATGTCATTTTCCTGTGTTTCATGTTATATATCTGTGTTTCATGTTTCTTGTTATATATGTGTCAATTTCATTATGGGTTATTAAAATAGCTTTTTAAAGTGACCCCCTTTTGCATTTCCTCACCAGTTGAACCTGCAGTGTTTTTTTTTTATTGTTATTGTTCACCGGCTCCCCGATGCCAATCTTACCAGTTTAACCGGTGAACGTAACAGTAGGGAATATCACTAATGCTCTGTATGCTTTTAAACATTCTCCTTTGCACTGATTCTAATAGACATATCTTTCCTGCAATGCGGAGACCAAAACTGTAAAGCATAATCTGGATAAGGTCTGACCAGCACTGAATATAACTTTAATATTAGTTTTGAATTTCAGCTTTTAACACTCTTAAAATATAATCCTATTTGCTTAATTTCCAACCTCTATGCAATGGTTTTACTTTGACCAAGATCGGAGCTAACTGTAACTCCTAAATCTTTTTCATATTCTGAACCTACCTATTGTGTAGATTTCATCTATCTACGCTAAGTAATTTGCATTTGTCAATGTTGAACTGCATTTGCTATCTGTGTGCATATTCGTTCATCCTATCCAACTCTGCCTGCAAGGAGATGACATCCGAATCTGACCTAATTAATCAACTTATCTTCATGTCGTCCGCAAATTTACTGATGTCACTACTAATTCCACTATCCAAATCATTAATATGTATTAGAAAATGACAATGGCCCTAAAAGTGATCCCTGTGATACCCCGCTAATTACTTGACCCCAACAGAAATGAGAGCTGTTTATCACAACTCTGCCACCTATCGCCTAACAACGACCAGATCCAGCCCAATACTTTATCCTGTATCCCTTACGCCCTAACCTTTCTCAGGAGCCTCCGATGTGGTACCTTATCAAACGCTTGACTAAAATCCAGGTATATGTAGGATATCAAAACTATCACCATTACCTGCAGCCTCATAAACTCTACTATAAAAACTCAACAAGTTTGTAAGGCACGAGTTTCCCTTCGTAAAGCCATGATGAGAGTGATTTATCAAGCTGTGTTTGTCTAAATGCTCTCTAATGTTCTTCGCTATTATTGACTCCATTAAGTAAAAGAAAGTAAAAAAAAATTGAAAAGTGGAGGGCATTGGAGAGGAAGAAAAAGGGAAGTGAAGGAAAAGTGAAGGGAAAGTAGAGGGGAAGTAGAAGAGAAAGTGGAGAGGAAGAAGAAGGGGCGTGAAGGGAAAGTGGCGAGGAAGAAGAAGGGAAAGTGGCGAGGAAGAGGAAAGTGGAGAGAAGAAGAAGTGAAGGAAAGTGGAGAGGAAGAAGAAGGAAGTGAAGGGAAAGGAAGAAGAAGGGAAGTGAAGGGAAAGTGGAGAGGAAGAAGAAGGGAAGTGAAGGGAAAGTGGAGAGGAAGAAGAAGGGAAGTGAAGGGAAAGTGGAGAGGAAGATGATAAATGAAGGGAAAGTGGAGAGGAAGAAGAAGGGAAAGTGAAGGGAAAGTGGAGAGGAAGAAGAAGGGAAGTGAAGGGAAAGTGGAGGGAAAGTAGAGGGGAAAGTGACTGGGTTTCTTTTTTCCCTACATCGATACAAGTTTCCCCCTTTCCTTTTTTTTTATTTGTTTATTGCTAAAATGGAATTTCGTTGCAAATCCTGTTTTTTACATTTTTATCAAGGACGCAGTAAAAGTCTCATATAAATGTGTCCACTCGGTTTTTCTTTTCTTTCTATCTTTTTTTTTCCAGCGGTGAAAGTGAATTTTGCAACGGGCGACATTTTAGACCAATGTATTACATCCGGTTATCCTTTTTTTCTAACCAATCTCTCTCTCTCTCTCTCTCTCTCTCTCTCTCTCGTTTTACTCTGTGTGTGTGTGTGTGTGTGTGTGTGTGTGTGTGTGTGTGTGTGTGTTTCTTTATTTAACAATGCGTTTGGCGATTAATACAACGATTAGCGGGAGAGTTACTTGTGGCGAGGCTGCCGCGCGTCATCAATGCTGCCCGTGTTTTGCGACTCCGTTCAATAAAAAATAAATAAATAAATAAAAGAGAAAAAAGAAAATAAGAAAAAAAAAAAGAACGATTTTATGGCAAGTGAAAATCGCCTTTTGCTCGTCCGGCATGTGTTGTCCCCGCCGCCGCCACCGCCACCGCCACCGCCACCGCCACCACCACCACCACCACCACCTCCCCAACCACCACCAACCACCACCACCACCACCACCACCACCGTCGCTGCCGCCTGTATTACATCACGCGGCTCATTACTTTTTTTTTCTTTCAAATTCTTTTTTATCTTTGAATTCTGCACATAAATGAATAAATAGATAGAAAGTTTGATAGATAGATAGATAGATAGATTGATAGATTAATTGGTTGGTAGATAGATAGATAGAAAATTGATTGATTGATTGATTGATTGACTGATTGATTGATTGAGAGAGAGAGAGAGAGAGAGAGAGAGAGAGAGAGGGAAGTCTGGGAAAATACCTCACACACACACACACACACACACACACACACACACTGGCAGCGGAGGAAGGAAAAGAAAAGGATAGGAAGTGGGAAGAAGGATGAGGCAAGCTTGGCATGGTTTGGTTTCACGTGCTACGCTAATTCTCTCTGTCTCTGTCTCTGTCTCTCTGTCTCTGTCTCTCTCTCTCTCTCTCTCTCTCTCTCTCTCTCTCTCTCTCTCTCTCTCTCTCTCTCTCTTTAATCGTCATTACTGCACACAACATTTCCACCAAACACACTAAGTTACCACTGAACGCCATCTCGCTGCAGTCACTTCCATTCATCACAACACAAAAAAGGGGATTAAGAAACGCATTCCCTTCACACACAAACCACCCACACCACGCTCACTAATCTCCAATCCCTCTCCACCCTTCCCTCCCTCTCCCCAATTCTCCCTACCATTCCCCCAACCCTCACTAGTGCTTCTTACCCCTTCCCTTACTTTCCTCAACCCTCCCCATCTCTCCCCCAACTCTCCTTTTTCCTTTCCTACACTCCTCCAAGTCTCCTCAACCTTCCCTCGCCTTCTTTACCTCTCCTTACTGCTCCCTACTCCTCCTAACCCCTTCCCAATCTCTCCCCACCCTTACCTACCCCTCCGAAGCCCTCCCTATTCCTCCCCTATCCTTTCCTCCCCAATCCTCCCCAATCCCTTCCCATTTATCACCTAATATCTACCTAAAACTTCTTAATCTTTCTCATTGTTTAATATTCCTACCTTTATTTCCCTCCATCCATCTCCTCCCCAATCTCATATCCTCTTTCTTCACCTTTCTTGTCTTCCCTTATTCTCCTATTCCTCTATTTCTCCCCATTTCTCTTCTTCCTCCCATTTTCATTTAGTTGTGCATATTTTTCCTATCCTTCTCCATCTATCCTTTTCCATCCTTGCCTCCATACAATCTCTCCCATACATTCTCTCCTTCCTGTCTACTCCACATGTCTCCACCACCACCACCACCACTACACTCCTGTCCCCAACCCAACCACTGTCCACCCACCCACCTGCGCCACTCCCCCTCGCTCTCTCGCCACCTGGGCCACACCACCTCCCCCGCTACTCCCTCACGCCACAACACCGTCACCTCGTGTACACATTACATTTTCCCCACACAGCAGTAACTCAGGACGTTGTGGATTTATGGTTTGACCTGTGTGTGACCTGCCTCTCGCGCGCGCGCACACACACACACACACACACACACACACACACACACACACACACACACACACAGAAGTCACACCGTAACCTTCGAAAAATGAGAGGAACCTTCTGCATGTCAGCGGTGATGGACGGACACGCATAAACTGGGAAAATATTTGACGCAGTACATCGTATGCAATGGAGCGCCAGGTGAGCTTGACGCCCCCTCAACCCGCTCCCCCATTCCCTCTCTCTCTCTCTCTCTCTCCTGCCCTGCCCTGCCTGCCTGGTCACTACTCACAGCACAGTCAAGTTTATATTTTTGGTCTTCTTCGTTTTCGTTGATCACATTTTTTTTTATGATTTTATTCCTCGCTCTATATTTTCACTTTTTTTTTATCTCTTTCCGTTAGTATTTTGCTTTTTCCTTTCTCTATTTTCACTGCGTGTTTTCTTGACCTTCCTCTCTTGTCTGTTGTTGTTTTTCTTTCAGTGTTTTGTGTTTATATATGTTTTCTTTTTCATCTTCCTTTTGTTTCCTGCCTTGTCAATCTTGTTTGTGTTATAGTAGGCATCTTCATTTCTTCCTCTTTCTCCTCTCATGTACTCCTCCTCCTCCTCCTCCTCCTCCCACGGCAGAAGTAGCAATAGTGACATTAATCTCCTTTCCGAAAAACAAAATTCCATGCATTTCATCCTCTCTCTCTCTCTCTCTCTCTCTCTCTCTCTCTCTCTCTCTCTCTCTCTCTCTCTCTCTCTCTCTCGCTTCACCTTATTACCTTCCTTTTTCTCATTTCTGGCCGGACGGAGCGGTGGGTGGAGAAGCCTTCGTCTATGCTATCCTGTTTTTCTCATTATATTACAATACCGCCCATGAAGTCTCAGATGGACTCAGATGTGGTTTGTTTTTCACTTGCATTCCTTTGTGTGTGTGTGTGTGTGTGTGTGTGTGTGTGTGTGTGTGTGTGTGTGTGTGTGTGTGTGTGTGTGTGTGTGTGTGTGTGTGTGTGTGTGTGTGTGTGTGTGTGTGTGTGTGTGTGTGTGTGTGTGTTTTATTAGTCGTTCTCTTCTTCCTCTACCGGCTTGACTCTTCCTTCCCCTTTTTTCTTCTTACTTTTCTTCATCCCCCTTTTTCTTCTTCACTCCCACAGGCGCGACTTCTTTTCCTCCTCCTCCTCCTCCTCCTCCTCCTCCTCCTCCTCCTCCTCCTCCTCTTTTTTCTCCACTCTCACAGCCACGACTTATTCTTTTCTTCTGGGTCTTCTTCTCCTCCTCCTCCTCCTCCTCCACCTCTTCCTCCTTACCTTGCCAACAGCGATCAACATGTATAGAGGATCCGAAAATGAAAAGCTGATAATAGATGAAATTAGCGAAGATGATATAGCCAAACACCTGCTCAACCTTGACCCCAATAAGAGCACAGGGGTTGATAGATTATCAACCAGGCTATTAAGAGAATGTCAAGAACAGCTGGTGTTAACTCTTAAATTGCTTTATAATAGATCGTTGCAGGAAAGAAAAGTACCAAGTCACTGGAAATGCGCAAATGTCACGCCAATATTCAAGAAAGGCAATAAAAGTGAAGCTGGTAATTATAGGCCCATCAGTCTCACCTCGGTAGTTATAAAAATTTTAGAAAAATACTTAGAGACAAAATCACTTCCTTTCTAGACAGCCACAAATTGATATTAGACTCACAACATGGTTTCAGGAACAACAGATCATGCCTAACGAATCTCCTAGAATTTTTCAATGACATATTCTCTAATTATGATGAGAGAGCTCCATCCGACATAATTTATCTTGACTTCAGGAAAGCTTTTGATACAGTCCCACACAAACGTCTCTTAATTAAACTGAAAGCCCACGGGATGGGAGAGCAGTTGTGTGGATGGATTGATAGTTGGCTAACTAATAGAAAGCAAAGAGTTGTTATTAACGGAGAAGCTTCCGACTGGCTTCAAGTTACGAGTGGTGTTCCCCAGGGTTCAGTTTTGGGTCCATTACTTTTTGATATACATAAATGACTTAGACTGCGGCATCGTATCAAAAATATCAAAATTCGCCGACGACACTAAACTAGGTAGCAAAGTACGCACAAGAGACGATTGTGATGCCATCCAGCGGGATTTAGACAACCTTAGTAGCTGGAGCGATAAATGGCTATTAAATTTTAATGCAGATAAGTGCAAAGTAATGCACATCGGCCTAAACAATGTGAAAAATAATTACAAATTACATGGACGTAACTTAATTAAAGTCACTGAAGAAAAGGACCTGGGAGTACTCATAACAAATGACTTAAAATGTGCTGCACAGTGTTCGGCCGCTAGTCGTAAAGCTAACACTGTTTTAGGATTTATCGCGCGTAATTTTGATTATAAAACACCTGAAGTCATAACGCGTCTTTATACATCATTAGTGAGACCGCATTTGGAATACGCGGTTCAGTTCTGGTCTCCATGTTATCAAAAGACATTAATAAATTAGAGAGCGTTCAAAGACGAGCAACGAAACTAATCCCCGGAATACGTGGCCTGTCATATGAAGAACGTCTCAAAAGACTAGATATGTTCTCCTCAGAGATCGTCGCATCCGAGGTGACCTCATTCAAACGTTTAAAATACTTAAAAATATAGATAAGATCGACTATGAAAATCTTTTTGAGCTTTCGCAATCAGTAACGAGAAATAACGGCTTGAAGCTTAAAGGACAGCGATTTAATACTGATTTACGAAAAAACTTTTTTAACGCAAGAATAGTTGAACACTGGAACAAGCTGCCAGCGTCCGTCGTCCAGATTAACACGGTAGCTACGTTCAAAAGTAAATTAGACAAGTTTTATAAAGAAAATGGTTTCCGATAATTTTTTTTTAGCGATAGTAGTAGTTTAGCGATAGTAGTAGTTACACTAGATATCTCTTTTTCTTAGCGATAGTAGTGGTTACATTAGTACTCTCTTTTTTTTCCCATCTTTCCTGTATAAATGTCCTTCTCAGCAATAGGGGTGTATTTTTCGTCTTATTTCTTGCCGGGTGACGCCGGAAGGAGTGGTGGGTGGGGAAGAGCTTCTTCTGTTTTATCCTTACCTCCTACTAAGTTTGTAGCTTCTGTAGATGTAGTATAGTAAACGAATGACCTCGTCATAGGTCGCAAGGCCTCCTGTCACTCGTCTTTCCTATGTATGTATCCCTATGTATTCCTCCTCTTTCACTACCTGCGTGACTCCTCCTCCTCCTCCATCTATGTGACTCCTCTTCCTCCTGCCCCACCGGCATGACACCTCCACCTTCTTCTTCCCTTCTCCTCCTCCTCCTCCTCCTCCTCCTCCTCCTCCCCCCTGTACCAACATGACTCGCGGTCGTGGCATGCTGCACCGCCACACACCCACCACGGTGTCGTTGGCCAGCTATGGCGTGTGTTCTGGAGCTCCCACGTGGCGGCAGAACGGTCTTTCTTCTCACTGGCTAGCCGTACACACACACACACACACACACACAGAGACAGAGAGAGAGAGAGAGAGAGAGAGAGAGAGAGAGAGAGAGAGAGAGAGAGAGAGAGAGAGAGAGAGAGAGAGAGAGAGAGAGAGAGAGAGAGAGAGAGAGAGAGAGAGAGAGAGAGAGAGAGAGAGAGAGAGAGAGAGAGAGAGAGAGAGAGAGAGAGAGAGTGTGTGTGTAATGGACCGCTACACACACTCACACACACACAGAGATAGATAGACAGCTTATTAATTACAGTGTACAGGAATATCAATCTTAATAACCCAATATAAAAGCAGATTAAAAAACACCACCAAAAATCTCTCTCTCTCTCTCTCTCTCTCTCTCTCTCTCTCTCTCTCTCTCTCTCTCTCTCTCTCTCTCTCGTGTTCTGCTGGCATTCTTCACGTGCCTTTTTATTCGTTCCTCCCTTATGACCTGCTTACAAAGGCCGCACAAGGTATTAACTCTTCTCTTTGACGTCTATCGCCACAAGCATCCAGAAATTATTCCTGTAATACCTGCCCACGCGTCTTTACACAGGTGAGTAGTAAGTGGCAGGTGGGGCGGCTGGGGAGGCACCGAGCACTCAACCACTCAGCCACTCAGCCGCCCAGTTACTCACGAAGCTCTCAGCCCCGCCCCTCAGTCACCACGTGGTTAGCTGGACTCTTCATCAAGGTTTCAAATGCCACGAGAGGAAGATCGGTGAGTCAGTGAGAGTAGAAGTATTAGTTTTGCATTCCTATCAAAGTTCAGTTCTTGTTTTTTTCTTCTGTTAATCTTCCTCCTCCTTCTAATCTTCCTCCTCGTCTTTCTTCTTTTCCTCCTCCTCCTCCTCCTCCTCCTCCTCCTCCTCCTCCTCCTCCTCCTTCTTCTTCTTCCTTGTCCTCTATTTTCTCATTGTATTGTTCTCCTCCTTCTCCTTTTCCTTCTTCTCCTCGTCGTCGTCGTCGTCGTTCTCCTCCTCCTCCTCCGTTTCATAACAAATGAAGCCAAACACTTTTTCTTTAATCGCGTAGTCAATATATGGAATGGTCTGCCACCAAATGTCGTCAACTCAGGTACTATTGATACATTCAAAGTCCGTCTTGATAAATACTTTGAATCTAATCCCAGGTTGTCAGTGTTAGTCTCCGAATGACTTGCGCTTTTTCTGATCTGGGCCTCTGATGGTGCTTAAAATTGCCCGTTAGCTTCAATTACTCTTACCCTCCACACATGGCACAGATGGCCCGGAGTGAACAGTCACTACTCTTGCTCTCGATCTGTAAAGAGCTGTGGATACTCAAGAGCCCTGACAGTAGGTGACCATGGTCGGGATTTAAGTTACCACGGGTCACCACTGCAGGGGTAACTATACAATGCGCAGTGCCCTTAAAGGGAAGTGCACTTTTACTGTGGTTGTAGGGAGCTGGGACCTGATTGACTGCTGTCTCTCTCAAAAGCGCTAGGCAAGGCTGCCGCACCACCTCTTTGACTCCACACTGTGTCTACATACACACCACACAACACTACCTACACGCACAGTTAGCCCAGAGTTAACGATGGTCACCATTACTACTCTCGACCTGTGACGGGCTGTGTTTGGAGAGGGCCTTGGCAATTATTGATCATCATCGGGAACTAAAGTACCAGGGATCAATGTTGCAAGGGGAAACAAGCGTGCGGCGTCCCTGCAGGGAAAGTACGCTATTTCAGAGGACTGAATGGAGCTGGGGCCTGATTGACTGCTGCCTCCCTTGAAAGCGCCAGGCAAGGCTGTCGCACCACCCATTCGACATACACACTGTGCATCCACGTACACAATACACACACAACATTACATTCACCAAGCTTTAACACCTTCCACCACAAACACTAGTAGTCAGACGTAGATTACATATTTCCTTTTCACTCGCTACGAAAATTCCTGTGGTTTTTCCTGCCAGCCTCGGCTGGAGGGAGGGGTGGGTGGGGAGGAGCCTTCTGCTTTGCTGTCCTGTTTCTATCACTAGTAGTTAGGAAATAGCTTCAACAAACAGCCTAGTAAGGACCTCAAGGTCTGTTGTTGTTTGTCTTCCTTTGTATTCCTTTGTATATTTGTATTCCTGTTTCTCATCGTATTGTTCCTTCTCCTTCTTCTCCTACTCCTCTTTCTCCTCTTCCTCCTATACTTCTCCTCTTCCTCCTATTTCACATCGTATTGTTCCTCCTCTTCCTCCTTTTTCTCCTCCTCCT
>NC_059291.1:25471692-25476692 GCF_017591435.1 Portunus trituberculatus
GGGAGTAACCTTCTGCTGCACTAGCCTGTCTCTGCCATGCATTCAATTAGAAGTATTACCAAATCATTTGTAACTTCTCCCTTTCATCTTATCACTCTTATCTTTCTTTTTATCCTTTTCATATTTTTCTGCTTAGTTTTTTTTTCCCCCTTTTCCTTCGTGTTTTCTCCATCTTCTATTTCTTTCCTTGCTTTTGTCCACCCAAGGCCTGTAGGTCACACACACACACACACACACACACACACACACACACACACACTAATGGCATCCTCTATTCCCATAATTGCCTCAGTCAACTTTTAATTTATGAATCATCGCAAACCTGAGTTATTAAGTGTTCAGTTAATTACAATGCAACATACCTCGCTCTGCTCCCTTCCTCCTCCACTCCCTACCCCTCCCTCTCTTGCCACTCTCCCCCGCCACCTTCTACTCCCAACCTCTCCGATCCCTCTCCCACCTCCTTCCACCTCCCTCTCCTTCTCATAACGGGGGAAAATCAGAGTTCTCTTCCAGGAAGCCAGATTGGACAAGGACTTTCCCCAAAACTCCAGGTATTAGCACCAAGAGACCGTGGATGATTAGCCACCTCCCCGCCTCGTCCCGACCACCACCACCATCACCACTAATCCGTCCCACCCGTCCCTGTGTGAATGATTTGGATCCTGCACAAAGGGAGGCACGGAGGGAAGACATGGAGGGAAGGGATGGGGAGAGATATAGAAGCAGGAGTGGTGTGGTTTGTGGGAAAGGAGAAAGAGATATTGAGAGAATGGTGATGATGTTTTGCAAGAAGGACGAAGAGATGGGGAGAGAGAGAAAATACACGAGAGGAGAAGAAGAATGGAAGGGGGAATGAATAGCGAGAAAAGCGATGAAGAGGAGGAAGAGGAAGAAGAAGTAAGGAAAGGAGGTAAGCAAAGAGGGAGAGGTGATAAACTGATAAACTTCCCTTGTTCAGCCTAACATAACATAACATAACATAACATTATTTATCACGGGGAAGAAATATTTTAAGAAAGAAAACTTGAGTGGGGTTCACGGAAAGGGATGAAAAAAAAGAGAGACAGAAAGAGAGAAAGATATATACGTGTTTTTCCTCTTTCCACCTTGCTTTACACGCCACGGTCACCACCACACACCACACCACACACCACACTACACCAAGGCATTCCCCACCGTCACTGTTCCCTTCACAGCACACTTCTCCTTTCCTTCCTTCCTGTCCCATCCTGTCCCTTCCTATCCCTTTCTGTCCCATCCTGTCTTTTCAAATCCCATCCTTTCCCTTCCTGTCCCTTGCTGTCTCTTCCTATCCTATCAGTTCCTTCCTGTCCCATCTTGGCCCTTCCTTTCCCTTTCTGTCCCCATCCTGTCCCTTCCCTGTTGTCCCTTTCTATCCCATCCTGTCTACTGTGACTGTATTTGGGCCCACACGTATGGAATTCTCTACCCCATCCTATCAAAAATGCTCCTTCTCTTAACATATTCAAAAGTAAACTCAAATATCATCTCCTAGATTTATATTAGCCAATGTCCTACTACCTTTACAATGTAGCCTTCCCAAACCTTTATTAATATCTCTACTACTCCATCATCACCTACCTTCAACATCACCCATCACAACCATTCTATACATGTTGCTTACCAATTCTTTATCCTAGAAAATTGTGTCCCTGTACCTAACCATTTTTAGTGTCAAATCTTTATATATCTAGTTTATAGTATATGATCTCCATTATTGCTTAGTTAGAATGTAAGTTTATATTTTGTATTTTTATATTTATCATATTTCTCCTGCCTCTTGCCTGAAAAGCATTGTTTATTATATAGGCGAGCACAACAATTCTCTGAAGAGTCCTTCTGTAGTATATCCTTGGCTATAATAAAGTGTTTAAAGTGTTTAAAGTGTCTATTCCTATCCCATCTTGACCCTTCTTGTCCCATCTTGGCCCTTCCTCTCCATCCTGTTTCTCCCTGTCCCATTCTGTCCTATTCTGGCCCATCCTGTGCCTTTCCCTCTCAAGCTAAAACTTCCGAATAAATAATAATGTTTGGGTACAGAAAAGACACGTCAACCAAGAGACCGTCCACCATCCTCCTC
Organism: Portunus trituberculatus; assembly: GCF_017591435.1. Lineage (NCBI taxonomy): Eukaryota > Metazoa > Arthropoda > Malacostraca > Decapoda > Portunidae > Portunus > Portunus trituberculatus. Next base: position 25,473,797 of record NC_059291.1, read on the forward strand.
CTCCTCCTCCTCCTCCTCCTCCTCCTCCTCCTCCTCCTCCTCCTCCTCCTCCGCCTCCTCCTCCTCCTCCAGGACTGCAGGGGCTTCTCTTTTTTATTGTTCTAATGTGTCTTACTCAAGGCGGAGAAAAGATAGCGAGGAAAAGAATGGAATAAAAACGCAGGACAGACAGGGACGAGAGAGAGAGAGAGAGAGAGAGAGAGAGAGAGAGAGAGAGAGAGTGTGTGTGTGTGTGTGTGTGTGAGTGTGAGTGTGAGTGTGAGTGTGTGTGTGTGTGTGTGTGTGTGTGTGTGTGTGTGTAGGATGCAAGAAAGACAACATACAAGCGAGAAAAGAAGAAAGAAAGGAAGGAGAAGGAAGAAAGGAAAGAGTAGGAGAAGAAGGAGGAGAAGGAGGAGGAGGAAGTACAGACGGAATTAACAAGAAAGAGAAATTAGCACGAACAAAGGGGAAGGCAAGGAAAGCAAAGGAAAACGGGAGTAATAAAAAGAAACGAAACGAAAGACAAACGGTAAGTAAAAAAAAAGAGAAGAGAGAGAGAGAGAGAGAGAGAGAGAGAGAGAGAGAGAGAGAGAGAGAGAGAGAGAGAGAGAGAGAGAGAGAGGACACAGGAACAGGAGAACGAGTACAAGAAAAAGAAAGAAAGAAGAGTAAGACACAAAACAAAGAGAGAGGAAAACTACATTATTCGAGGGAAATTAGGTACATGAACGTGGGAATTATGGGGTGTTAGGGGCTGTCGAGAGGGGAGAGGAGGGAGGGGTGAGGGGAGAGGGAGGAGGGGAGATGGGAGAGAGGTAGAGGGGGGAGCAAGGTAGAATCAGTAGCCCATCTATAATGTTAATCACTCTCATATCCACCAATAATTACCTTTAGGGGGGAAAGGAGTGGGGGGGGAGGCACAGGTGGGCGTATTGGGAAGTTAGGGAAGGGAGGGAGGGTGGATGGTAAGGGAGGAGGAGGAGGAGGAGGAGGAGGAGGAGGAGGAGGAGGAGGAGGAGGAGGGAGGGAAGAGAATGGGAATATATTAAAAACACACACATACACACACACACACACACACACACACACACACACACACACACACACACACACACACACACACCTTCCTTTTATTCTAGTGTATTCTTTTCCCTCTCTCTCTCTCTCTCTCTCTCTCTCTCTCTCTCTCTCTCTCTCTCGTCATTATCGCCGTCATGGAAAAATAATAATAATATATAAGTACATCGCGTCTCCGGCTCTCCCCGCACAGCTTAATTACGCTTCCCACCACAGCTGTACCTGAGCTTTTATTTCGCCGTCTCCCGCTGCCTCGCCGAAAATACTCAACGCTAAATATCATCCGAGAGAGGAAGAGAGGCAGGAGAGGAGGGAGGAGGGAGGGAGAGAGGGAGGGAGGGATGGACGCGTCAGCAGGTGGTGGTGGTGGTAATATATGTGTGTGTGTGTGTGTGTGTGTGTGTGTGTGTGTGTGTGTGTGTGTGTGTGTGTGTGTGTGTGTGTGTGTGTGTGTGTGTGTGTGGTTCGGTTAGCACTCCATCTAGAAATGTACTATGTCTTTTTCCTGGCACTGGCACTACACACACACACACACACACACACACACACACACACACACACATACACGTACTTAATTTATTTTTCCTCGCGAAGGGATGAAGAAAATTTTACATTTAAAAAACATGAAACAAAAAAAAAATATTGCTTAAACACACACACACACACACACACACACACACACACACACACACACACACACACACACACACACACACACCAGTTTTTTTACTTTTTTTTTCCCGGCACGACTAAGAACACGCAAGGATCATCATCACAACACTGCTTCTGAATTAACCTTTTTAACCCATCAATCTGGAGCTTTTCAGACTGACAGTGGTGGTGGTTGTGGTGATGGTGGTGGTGGTTGTGATAGTTGTTGTTGTTGTTATTCTATTCTTCTTGTCGCTTCCAATATTTCTTCTTTTTCTTTTTCCTCTTTTTCTTCTTCTTCTCCTTATTTTTTTCTTAATTCTTTTTGCTGCTTCTTCGTCTTTTCTTTTTTCATCCTTTTTTTACTTATACTTCGTCTTATTCTATCTTCTATACCTTGCTCTTTCTTAAATTTCTCCTTATTTTTGTCCTTCTTGTTTCTCTTCTACTTCTTATTCTTCTTGTTGCTTCTTCCCCTTTGCTTTTTTACTTACTCTTCTCCTTCTTCTTCTTCTTTCCTTCTTCTACAACTACTACTACTACTACTTCTTTTTCTTCTTCTACAACTACTTCTTTTCTTCTTAGTTATTTTTCGTTTTCTACAAATTCTTCTTCTTCTTCTTCTTCTACAACTACTACTTCTTCTACAACTACTTCTTTTCTTCTTTTTCCTCTTCTACAACTACTACTACTTCTTTCCTCCTTCTTCTTCTTCTTTTCTTTTCCTCTTCTATAACTACTACATACATCTTCTTTCCTCCTCCTCCTTCTTTTTCTACAATTACTACTACATTTTTTCTTCTTCTAATCTTGTAACGGAGTCACACAGTAATGGACATCGTACTTATCATTAATTCTTTAATTATTATTACATGTATTTGTCATTAATTTCTTAATTATTATGACACGTGTATGTATATATGTTGTATGGCTAAATATGGTAACATATGCTGTATGTCTAAATATGGTAACGAAAGACGGGTGGGTCTGACAGGATCACGCCACCCTACGTCACACGGGTCATGGAACTTTCCATAACCTATTTATTGCCATCGATAACTAATCGGCTGCATCTACATTGTATTATATAAGTGATTTGCATACTTATCTCTTATGTCATGTATTTTAACATGTACTAATCTCACTACGCCACACCCTTCTTTGGTGCCACACTCGTTACCATATT
>NC_059291.1:25481692-25506692 GCF_017591435.1 Portunus trituberculatus
GTGGGCCCAGCCTGGCACGGAGGCTATTTTCAAGGCCCTCAAGACCCTTCTTCGGGAAATTACAGGAAGGAGAATTCCCAGCCCAGTGTCTGCTGCCCTCCTATGTAGCGGCAAGGAAGGCGGGGAGGAGAGGGAAGCCGCTAATTTGTGGGGAAAGACAGTAACCATCTTGCTGCTACTGCTACTGCTACTGCTACTGGTGGTGGTGTGGTGGTGGTAGTGGTGGTGGTGATGGTGGGAATAAAAATGGTAAAAATGAGGATGATGGTACTGATAATGTAGTAGTAGTAGTAGTAGTAGTAGTAGTGGTGTTGGTGGTGGTGGTGGTGGTAGTCTGATAAAGTAGAAAGTAGTAGTAGTAGTAGTAGTAGTAGTAGTAGTCTGTCTGAGTGAGTAGTAGTAGTAGTAGGAGTAGTAGTAGTGGTTGTGGTGGTGGTAGTCTGATAAAGTGAAAAGCAGTAGTAGTAGTAGTAGTAGTAGTAGTAGTAGTAGTAGTAGTAGTAGTAGTAGTAGTAGTAGTAGTAGTAGTAGTAGTAGTAGTAGCAGTAACAGTAGTAGCATGAACAGCAACAAAGTCATCAGTTGTAGGTAGTAGTAGTAGTAGTAGTAGTAGTAGCAGCATCAACACCAGCAGCATGAACAGCAACAAAATCATCATTTGAGGTAGTAGTAGTAGTAGTAGTAGTAGTAGTAGTAGTAGTAGTAGTAGTAGTAGTAGTAGTAGTAGTGGTAATAGTTGTAGAAGAAGAAGAACGGTAATAGAAAGAGAATCAATCACAGCAACAACAACAACAACAACAACAGCAACAGCAGCAGCAGCAGCAGCAACAGCAGCAGCAGCAGCAGCAGCAGCAGCAGCAGCAGCAGCAGTACACCAAACAGTAGTTCATGACCCCAGCCTATAAGAACACTTCTAAACATAGCTCAGCCTTCGCCTTTAATTGCTTCATTTCCATCACGCTCAACGCAAACTCCCTCCCGTCTTGCTCCTCCTCCTCCCCTACACCCATCCACCCACCCACCCACACACACACACACACACACCACTGAAAAGACTCTCCGTGACCCTCCAAGCACAGGCCACCCAAGCCCACCCCCACTACCCCACCAACAGACTCCCATCCCCACCCCACCACTACCCACTTCCCAGCACCCCACAAGCTTTCTTGGAAAAGTCTGACTGCTTTTTTTTTCTTAATATTTTTACAACATCAAGGCGTTCGTGCACCGGTGGGTCATATTTTGTAGTGAAGACGTGGCTGGCGGTGGTGGCGGTGGTGGTGGTGGTGGTGGTGCGGCCAGATGGTATGTTAATGATGGTTATACATTCTCCTTTTATAATATGCTAACTGCACCTTGGTCTCCCTGGCCTGGGATGCGATCAAGGTGACGTGGTGACACAAGTGACAGATGTGTGTGTGTGTGTGTGTGTGTGTGTGTGTGTGTGTGTGTGTGTGTGTGTGTGTGTGTGTGTGTGTGTGTGTGTGTGTGTGTGTGTATTTACCTAGTTGTATTTACCTAGTTGTAGTTTTACAGGGCCTGGGCTTTATGCTCGTGTGGCCCCGTCTCCATATCTACACTTATCCAATCTTACTTTAAAAGTATGCAAACTCGTTGCAGACACTACTTCTTCATTTAAACTGTTCCACGTCTCAATACATCTCTGCGGGAAACTATATTTTTTAATATCTCTCAGACATCTTCCTTTTCTCAGCTTTTTACTATGCGATCTTGTGCTTCGGATGTCATATTCTTCTCTCAGGATCAGTTTCTCATTATCCACTTGGTCCATTCCGTTGATCAATTTATAAACTTGTATCAGGTCTCCTCTCTCCTTCTTTGTTCCAGGGTTGGTAGATCCATAGCCTTTAGTCTCTCCTCATATGTCATCCCTTCAAATTCTGGAACCATTCTTGTAGCCATTTTTTGTAGTCTCTCTAATTTCCTTATGTGTTTCTTTTTATGAGGGGTCCACACTGCTCCTGCATATTCCAATCTGGGTCTTATTATAGTACTTATCAATTTCTTCATCATTTCTTTGTCCATGTAGTGAAATGCTACTCCAATATTCCTTAGCAATTTATATGTTTCTCTAAAAATTCTATCAATATGGCTTACTTGTTGATTGTTTTCTTCCATCGTCACTCCTAAGTCCTTTTCCTTTTTAACTTTCTCCAGTGTGTGTGTGTTTGTGTGTATGTGTGTGTAATTCACATCCTCCTCCTCCTCCACGGCCGTCTGCTGGTCACCCAGCCAGTCTTTCCCATTACGGAGCGAGCTCAGAGCTCATAGACCGATCTTCGGGTAGGACTAAGATCACAACACACTCCACACACCGGGAAAGCGACGCCACAACCCTCGAGTTACATCCCGTACCTATTTACTGCTAGGTGAACAGGGGCCACACATTAAGAGGCTTGCCCATTTGCCTCGCCGCTTTCCGGGACTCGAACCCGGCCCTCTCGATTGTGAGTCGAGCGTGCTAACCACTATACTACGCGGTGTGTGTGTGTGTGTGTGTGTGTGTGTGTGTGTGTGTGTGTGTGTGTGTGTGTGTGTGTGTGTGTGTGTGTGTGTGTTTCATTGTTTGATCTGCTGCAGTCTCTACGAGACAGCCAGACGTTACCCTACGGAACGAGCTCAGAGCTCATTATTTCCGATCTTCGGATAGGCCTGAGACCAGGCACACACCACACACCGGGACAACAAGGTCACAACTCCTCGATTTACATCCCGTACCTACTCACTGCCAGGTGATCAGGGGCTACACGTGAAAGGAGACACACCCAAATATCTCCACCCGGCCGGGGAATTTAACCCCGGTCCTCTGGCTTGTGAAGCCAGCGCTCTAACCACTGAGCTACCGTGTGTGTGTGTGTGTGTGTGTGTGTGTGTGTGTGTGTGTGTGTGTGTGTGTGTGTGTGTGTGTGTGTGTGTGTGTGTGTGTACCGTGCAGTGTTGGTATATACACCGCTGCAATGGGAATGAATGTAAGTGCTCAGTCTTGTGTGTGTGTGTGTGTGTGTGTGTGTGTGTGTGTGTGTGTGTGTGTGTGTGTGTGTGTGTGTGTGTGTGTGTGTGTGTGTGTGTGTGTGTGTGTGTGTGTGTGTGTGTGTGTGTGTGCGAGCGCGCGCGTTGTCATTCTATTAGTAGCCTCGATGACGATGATGATGACGACGAGAAAATTAAAAGTAACTATCTCGCTTGGTTCTATATTTTTTTTCCTGCCTTTAATTTCAAGAGTGGTTTCAAGACATTTCCTTTCATCATTCTGAATATTCCTTCAAACACTTCTCTTTAGGGACTCACACCTTCTGTAAAGTTTTTCTTCTTTTCCTTTCTCTTTAGCAGCGTGATGTGTGCACCTAGACAGAACACGCCTCACATTAAAAGTTACCATTATTCTTTTATTCTTACTTTTATTACCGCTATTTTACTACAACTATTATTATTACTACTATCGTTCTGTTACTACAATGGCTAAGAAAGTTACAGATGAAGTATATTCTTTACGGAACGAGACTGAAGCTATTACATTTACATTCCATAGAGAAATGTAGGTTACGAGGGACGCTGATAGAAGTCTTGAAGTGGTACAGGGATTATGGCAAGGGTGACGTCAGCACCATTTCCAGGATCAGTAATCAGGATAGATCAAGAAATAATGGATTCAAGCTTTAAATATTTAGATTCAGTACAAAAATAAAGAAGGAATTGGTTCTCAAATAGAGTGGTAGATGAAAGAACAGACTCCATAATCAGGTTGTTAGCGTTGAGTCATTAGGGAGCTTGAAAAATGATTAGATAAATTCATGGGTCGTGATGATAGGTGGGAATAACTAGGCAAGGATTGCCACGTGGAGGTCCGATGGCTTCATCCAGCTCCCCTTCTTTTACCATGTCCTTTTTACAAACGCGATGATGACAACTATAATAGTTATACTAATAGTAATGATAATGATGATAATGATGATAATAATAATAATAATAATAATAATAATAATAATAATAATAATAATGAGGATAATGATAATGATGATGATTGTGATGCTAATAATAATAATGAAAATTATAATAATGAAAATGATAATAATAATAATAATGATAATAATAATAAATGATAATAGTAATAATAATAATAATAATAATAATAATAATAATAATAATAATAATAATAATAATAAGATAATAATAATAATAATAATAATAAGATATAATAATAATAATAATAATAATAATAATAATGATAATAATAACAATAATAATAATATTAAGAAGAAGAAGAAAAAGAAGAATATTAATAAAAACAATAATATTAATAATGGTAGCAATAAAATTAATAATAATAATAATAATAATAATAATAAATAATAATAATAACAAAATATTAATAATAATAATAATAATAATAATAATAATAATAATAATAATAATAATAATAATAACATTAGTAATAAATAATAACAATTATAATGCAAATAGTAAAAATTCTTCTTCCTGACTATTTTTCACAGCAATCTTCTTCTTTCTCCTCCTCCTCCTACTACTACTACTACTCCCCCTTCTTCCTCTTCCTCCTTCATGTCCTCCTCCTCCTCCTCCTCCTCCTCCTCCTCCTCCTCCTCCTCCTCCTCCTCCTCCTTCTCTTCCTCCTCTTCCTCCTTCATGTCCTCCTCCTCCTCCTCCTCCTCCTCCAACTCCTCCTCACCCTCCTCCTCCTCCTCCTGTCTCTCTTATCTGTAGTTACTAAACAGCCTTTATAATTCCTTTATAATCCTCCTCCTGCTCCTCCTCCTGCTCTTCCTCCTCCTCCTGCTACTTTCCCTCTTCCCCAAGGCGTCAGTGAATCTGGGTCCCTTGCTTTCAATAATCGTGAATAAATGGATGGTTTATGAACTTTATTTGCTTACTTTCCGCCGCTTCTCCCGACCGGCCTTCGCAGAACACCGCCATTAAACTCCAACGCGACCATTAATTTGCCGCGTCCGCCGCCCGGAGCCAACACCTCGCCTACCTGACTTATGGTTTTCCTCCCCGACACCAGCGGCTCACGGCACAAGATACATTACGTCTTTTTGTTCAAGCAAATATTGAAATCTACCACTGCTGATCATGTATTACTGCTCCTCCTTCTTCTCCTGCTATTCCTCCTCCTCTTTCTTCTTCTTCTCCTCTTCCTCCTCCTCCTCCTATTCCTGCTGTTGCTGGTAGAAGAATATATAGCTGTTATTATCACTGCTCTCTCTGTCTCGTCTCTGCTACTGTTGTTTCTCTTTTTCCTCCTCCTCCTCCTGCTCCTCTTGGTGTTCTCGTATGAGGTGCATGCTAAAAATTGTTCCTTGTTCCTTATTCCAATACACAAATGCAAACATTGTGTGTCTAATATATTCATACGTACAAGCTGCTGCCATCACTGCCTTCACAGCTTTCATTATAGTTATTTATACTCCAGCGTGGAGACTATTGTTATTACTGCTGCTGCTGCTGCTGCTGCTGCTGCTGCTGCTACCACCGCTACTACCGCCCCATCGCCATTACAGCTACCAGAAACTACCACCACCACTACAACCACCACATAACTACCTACATTGTATTTGTGGTTGTTATAGCAGCAGCAGCAGCAGCAGCTGCTGCTGCTGCTGCTGCTGCTGCTGCTGCTGTTGCTGTTGTTGTTGTTGTTGTTGTTGTAACTGAAGTAGAGTTAAAAAAAACACATTGCTTTATGATCATTTGATGCCAACACACACACACACACACACACACACACACACACACACACACACACACACACACACACACACACACACACACACACACACACACACACACACACACACACACCACAAAAATCCATACATGGCTTCTTACTTATGAGGAATTCCCCCGCCCCCTCCCCTCACCATTCCTACCCTCCCCTGGCTTTACCCCTTCCCCCCCTTCCCTCTTATCCCCTTCCCCCTTACCTCTTACCCCTTACCTTCACCTATCCCTTCCTCCTTTGCCACGGCCTTGCGAGGAGGAGCGGTGAGGGGCGGAGGGAGGTGACTGTGAGGGAGGGTGTCTGAGGCAAGTAAGCAAGGTGTACATGAGGCCTTGAACTGGCGGTATTTTTAAGTCAGGATTACCGACCTGGTTCCTGGCGAGTTGCTGGCGGAGGAAGGGCTACTAAGGACTGACTGTGTGTATAGGGGGTTGGGAAGAAGGACGTTCCATTGTGCTAGTGGTCTTTTGGGTTTTTGTAGATTGTAGTGCTGGTATTGGTGATGGTGGTGGTGATAGTTGGAGGAGGAAGCGTAGGAGAAGAATACAAAGGAAGGAACAGACAGCAACAGCCCTACTGAGCCTATCGAGGCTGTCTGTGTGCCTATGTTACCACTACAGATTCTACGAGTTAGAGGCTGAAGGACATCAGGGTTCAAGGAAGAAACAAAGAGGCCACAGGGAGAGAGAAAGTCAAAGATGTGACAGGAAAGATTGAAAGAGAAGTGACACTATCTAGTACAGCAACTAAAAAAAAAAAAAAGATATCTTATGTAGGCGCAAAGTACGTCATTTGAGGGGTTAATGCAAAGTGAAGGAGGAGGAGGAGGAGGAAGAGGTGGAGGAGGTAATAATAATGATTGTAGTAGTGGTTACAGTAGTGGTAATAGTGAAAGTAGTATAAGTAATATAAGTAGTAGTAGTAGTAGTAGTAGTAGTAGTAGTAGTAGTAGTAGTAGTAGTAGTAGTAGTAGTTGCTGATGTTGTTGTTGCTGTTGTTGTCGTTGCTGTTGTTGTTGTAATATCAGTAGGAGTAGTAGTTTATGTTGCTGTTGCTGTTACTATACAATAGTAGTAGTAGTAGTAGTAGTAGTACTAGTAGTTGTTGTTGTAGTAGTAGTAGTAGTAGTAGTAGTAGTAGTACTAGTAGTAGTAGTAGTACTAGTAGTAGTAGTAGTAGTAGTAGTAGTAGTAGTAGTAGTAGTAGTAGTAGTAGTAGTAGTAGTAGTAGTAGTAGTAGCAGCAGCGGTTTATATTGTTGCTACTGTTGTACTAGTAGTAGTAGTAGTAGTAGTAGTAGTAGTAGTAGTAGTAGTAATAGCAGTAGTAATAGTAGTAGCAGCAGTAGCAGTACCACCAGCAGCAGCAGCAACAGCTGTATTAGCAATATTTTCCTTTCCTTCTACAAAATCTACCTTTCTTCCCTTCAACTATTTTCACTCCTCATTTCTCTCTATCATTATCCTCACAACGGCTATCTTAACCTCCCTGTTCCCGATATTCATCCATTTATTTACACACACTCCTCATCAAACAGCTGGCATGTGTTACTCTCGTCCAATAATCATAAAATTCAGCTCGCTTGATTTGGCTCACTGTCACTGAGTGTGTGAACATGTCAAGGCTTTTAGGAGACTTTTTTTTTTTTAAGAGAATATACAAGTGTCGAATATGTTGCTTGCATTTCATTACTGACTGGACAAATATATCAACAAATGTAAAAGCTATACTTCCTCCTCTTCCTCTTCCTCCTCCTCCTCCACCTCCTCCTCCTCCTCCTCCACCACCTCCTCCTCCTCCTTCTCCTCCTCATTACTATCATTATCATCATCACATTTCTTGTCCTCCCCATCATAATAATCGCAATAATAACAATAATAATAATAAAGAAATAATAAAATAAAAAATAATAATAAAAATAATATTAATGATAAAGATAATAATAATAATAATAATAATAATAATAATAATAATATTAATAATAATAATATTAATAATAACACCAACAAGAACCACCACCACCACCACCACCGGTACCACCACCGCCGCCACCACTACAACACCAGCGCACCAGTGACTCCTCGCCTTGCCGCACCTACTTGTATCACCATCGAACCGTAACCAGGCAGGCTCGACACGGCCACCTTGTGTGTGTGTGTGTGTGTGTGTGTGTGTGTGTGTGTGTGTGTGTGTGTGTGTGTGTGGCTCGGTACAGGCCCCCTCACCTATCTCCTTAATAAAAACACAACTATAGTTATCTACCTGCCTGCTACTTAACACACACACACACACACACACACACACACACACACATCGCGTAGTGTAGTGGTTAGCATACTCGCCTCACAACCAAGAGGGCCTGAGTTTGAATCCCGGGTGGGGCGAGGCAAATGTGTGGCCCCTGTTCAGCTAGCAGTAAATAGGTACGGGATGTAACTCGAGGGGTTGTGGCCTCGCTTTCCCGGTGTGTGGAGTGTGTTGTGGTCTCAGTCCTACCCGAAGATCGGTCTATGAGCTCTGAGCTCGCTCCGTAATGTGGAAGGTTAACTGGGTGACTGTGGTGAATTACACACACACACACACACACACACACACACACACACACACACACACACACACACACACACACACACAGGTCAAGCACATACACAGGAGGAGGACGAAGACGAGGATTAGTAAAAGTAATAGAATTAGCAGTGATGGGAACAACAGCAGAAGTAGAAATAACAAAAAAAAAACATTAGTAGTAGCAGTAGTGGTAGTAGTAGTAGCAGCAGTAACAACAGTAGTAGTAGTAGTGGTGGTGGTGGTGGTAGTGGTGGTGCAGTGGTGGTGGTGGTGGTGGTGGTAGCAGTGGTGGTGGTGGTGGAGCGGTGACAGTGGTGGTGGTGGTGGTGGTGGGAGCAGGTGGCAGTGGTGGTGGTGGTGGTGGTGCTAGGTGGTGGTGGTGGTGGCGGTGGTGGTGGTGGTGGCGGTGGTGGTGGTGGTGGTGGCGGTGGTGGTGGTGGTGGTGGTGGTGGTGGTGGTGGCAGTGGCAGTGGTGGTGGTGGCAGCGGTGGTGGTGGTGGCAGCGGTGGCAGTGGTGGTGGTGGTGGTGGTGGTGTGCGTGGTGGTGGTGGTGGTGGTGGTGGTGGTGGCAGTGGCAGTGGTGGTGGTGGTGGCAGTGGTGGTGTGGTGGTGGTGGTGGTGGTGGTGGTGGTGGTGGTGGTGGTGGTGGTGGTGGTGGTGGTGGTGGTGGTGGTGGTGGTGGTGGTGGTGTGGTGGTGGCAGCAGCAGCAGCAGCAGCAGCGGCAGCAGCAGTGGCAGCAGCGGCAGCGGCAGCAGCAGCAGCAGCAGCAGCAGCAGCAGCAGCGGTGGTGGTGGTGGTGGTGGTGGTGGTGGTGGTAGTGGTGTCAGGTGTAGTAGTGGTAGGTGGTGGTAGGTAGTGTAGTGGTAGTAGTGGTAGTAGTAGTAGGTGGTGGTGGTGGTGGTGGTGGTGGTGGTGGTGGTGGTGGTGGTGGTGGTGGTGGTGGTGGTGGTGGTGGTGGTGGTGGTAAGAAAATAAGAACAAACAGTAAGTGGTACAATAAGTAATCAGGGGTACAGGTCACGTGACAGTCCCTGCATGAAACTTACCTCCTCATGTATTTCCATGTATCATCATAACAGCCTGACCACTCACTATTCCATTCATCTCGCTCTCTAATGCTTTACACACTCCTTCCTTCATCTTCTGTAAACATAACCTTATCAAGCATGAACTCGTAATTTCTTGTCCTATTCTCATTAATGATTATGAGAATTTCGTTGAAGCCACCCTTGTTATATCCCTATACCATGTAAAGACCTCCACCAGATCCCTCTTAATCTACGCTCCTCTAAGGAATGTAAATCTAAAAGCAATCTCCATCCGCAAGGAATATATTTTTCATCCCTTTTCATATTTAGTTATCATCCTTTGTACTGACTCTAAGAGACCGATATCTTTTCTGTGATATGAGGACTAAAACACCATACCACAGTCTAGGACAGGGGTTCTCAGCCTTTTCTCGTTAAGTACCACATGAGTTACAAGACCATATATCCGAACCCCAAGCAATCTGATATCGAACAGAATGTTAATTTAGTTAGTGACATTAACTCAGTATGCAATGGTACCGCAAAGGATATTATTAGATCATTCGTCCAAGTAGCCCGGGAATGTTACTTTAGTGACTGACACTAACTCAATTTGCATTGGTACTGCAAAAGATAGTTTTTATTTTTCATTTATATAAGTGGAGACAACTGGCCAAGGGCAACAAAAAAAAAAAAAGCCCACTTAGTTGTCAGTCCCCATAGAGGTCTGATAGAGTTAGCCAAAAGAAAAGGACAAATGTCTTATTAAAGAAAGTCAAGTCATAGGAAGGAGAGAGTTCCAGAGTTTACCAGACAAAGGTATAAATGATTGAAAGTACTTTGCATTATGGAGATGGACAGAATTGGGGTGAGAGGAATTGAACCATATAAGTACCCCCGGAAATCTTCTTGTGAACCCCTCAATGTTTGCGAACCCGAAGTTGAAAACCCCTGGTCTAGTAGATGCAAACTTGATAACGGCAAATATATATCTTTAACATTCTCTCTCTCTCTCTCTCTCTCAAGGTCGCTCTACTAGCGATCTTTTAGGTTTCCTTACTGAGTATTGGTCATCCTCTTTTAGAAATTTTGGTAAAATTTTTGTTGTTGCCTTAGACATATCAAAAGCTTTTGATAGAGTCTGGCAAAAAGTTTTGATTTCCAAACTATTTTCCTACGGTTTTTATCCTTCTCTCTGCAATTTCATCTCAGGTTTCCTTTCTGACCGTTCTGTTATTGTTCTATTGTTCCTCTCCTGAATTTATTAACAGTGGTGTTCCACAGGGTTCTGTCTCGTCATCCACTCTCTCCCTATTATTAATTAATGATCTAAACCAAAACCAGGAAGCAAACAATTCACACAAGGAAGCCACAGAACGCCTGACTTCTAATCTCTCTAAAATTTCTGACTGGGCAGAACAACCTTAGTATTGTTCAATACCTCAAAAACTCAATTCCTCCATCTATGGAGGAATTTCAGACAACTATCTCCTCTTCTTCAATGACACACAGCTGTCTCTATCTTCTATACTGAGCATCCATGGCCTGTCCTTTACTTATGATTTAAACTGGAAACTTCACATCTTATCTCTTGCTAAAACAGCTTCTATGAAGTTAGGCGTTCTAGGTCGTCCCCGTCAGTTTATCTCAGCCCACAACTGCTGTTAATTCTATACAGGGTTCTTTTCTTCCCATGTATGGAGTATTCTTCACATGTATGTGGAAGTTCCACTCACAACTCTTTTAGACAGGATGGAATCAAATGCTTTACGTCTTACCAACTCACCTCCTCTGACTGATTGTCTTCAGCCTCTTTCTCACCGCCGGAATGTTTCCTATCTTGCTATCTTCTATTACTATTTTCATGCCAACTGCTTTTCTTATCTTGCTAACTGCATGCCTCCCCTCCTCCCGCAGTCTCGTTGCACAAGGCTTTCATCTTTTCACCCCTATTCTGCCCACCTCCCTAATGCAAGAGTTAGTTAACAAGTACTCTCAATCATTCTCTGGTAAAGTCTGAAACTCCCTTCCTGTTTTTGTATTTCCACTTACTATGACTTGAACTTTTTCAAAGGAAGATTTTGAGACACTTATCGATGATTTCGATTAACGATTTAGACTGCTTTGAGACCAGCGCTTCACTGAGCCTTTCTTTAAATAGTTATTTTTTGTGTCCCTGGTCGTTGCCCCTCCTCTATAAAAGGAATCAGGACTTTTACTTTTGAAGCTTCTAATAGTGATAGTGGTAGTAGTCATAGCGATAGTATTATTATTATTATTAGTAGTAGTAGTAGTAGTAGTAGTAAGAGCAGTAGTAGTAAGAGCAGTAGTAGTAGTAGTAGTAGTAGTAGTGGTAGTAGTGGTAGTGGTAGTAGTAGTAGTGGTAGTGGTGGTAGAAATGGCAATGGCAATAGCAGTGGTGGAGTGGTGGTGCTTGGTTACTAGTAGTAGTGGCAGCAGTGGTGGTGGTGCGTGGTTACTAGTAGTAGTAGTAGTAGTGTGTAGTGGTGGTAGTGGTAGTAGTGGTAGTAGTGGTGGTGTGGTAGTGGTGGTGGTAGCAGTGGTAGTAGTAGTAGTAGTAGTAGTAGTAGTAGTAGTAGTAGTAGTAGTAGTAGTAGTAGTAGTAGTAGTAGTAGTAGTAGTAGCTGGAGTAGCATTAGTAGTAGTAGTAATAATAATCAATAGTAGTAATTGCAAAAGCAGAAGCAACAACAATATTAGCAGTAGCAGCAACAAGAAGTCAGACAAAAATAACATTCCCGTATCTGACAAACACCACAACGGGAAGAGAGTCACTCCTGTCGCAGCCGTCACCGTTCCCACCACGATCCCTTCATGTTAATTTTGATGGACGTTCTCCCCTCCGTAATATTATCCACCGCCTCTCCGCCCTCTCATCCGCCTGAAGTACCCCTCTCCTTTGAACTCCACTCAGTTGGACGCTAAAAACTCCTCTTTTAGCCTTTTGAACACGGAATATAACCGAGTCATTTTTGTCTACCCTTTTCCACATCATTTTCGTTTGTACTCTGCTTCCTGCCTCCACGTCCGTACGCATGTCCGACTCTGTTAACCTGAATAAAAAAAAGGGAGAAAACTGTGTGCTGCCCTCGACTTTCAATGCATGTGAATTGTGCTAACATGGTGTTGTACAGAGCGTTCGATTGGTGAGCACTCGCGGGATTGGCGAGGAGAAAAGAACTGTGCTGATAAATTAGAGTGCAGGAAGGTGATGTTTATTGGAATCATGTTATGAGTTTACATGAACAGGGAAAACATACGTAGATAAGGAAGAGGAGTAAGAGAAAGAGGAGGATGACGAAGGTAGGGCAGGAGAGATAATATGAGGAGAGTGAATAAAGGGGCAGATTTGTATGGTTTAAAAAGAAAAAAAGAGGAACGTTGAAGAAAGACAGGAGAAAAAGGTAAGAACGAAAAAGGAGAAAAGCAGATAAATAGAACAGAAGAAGGAAAGAGAAAGAAGACCAAGAAAAGGAAAAAAAATGGAGAAAGATATCGATGACTGAGCAGAGAGAAAGGGAAAAGAAAAGACGAGAAATACGAGTACATAGGAATATAATGAAGGCAAGTAGGACGAGGAAGAAAACAAGGACAGAGAGATAATAATAGGGTGAAAAAAGAAGAATTAGACAAAAAAAGAAGAAATATGAAAAAAATAAACGCGTCAACGGAAATAAAAAGAAGAGGGGAAAGAGTACGAGCAGAATAGAAAAAAATACATATACAAATAAGAGAAAAGGAGGAAAAAAACGCTGAGGGAAAAAAAAACGAGTACACCTGAGCTTGAGTGTATCAGTCTTACCTGGCCAGGAAGGGAAATGGGCCACGCTGTGTTTCCAATGCGCACACACACACACACACACACACACACACACACACACACACACACACACACACACACACACACACACACACACACACACACACACACACACAGAGAGAGAGAGAGAGAGAGAGAGTATTCTGACTTTCTATAATATTACGTCAACACACATAATTTTCACCATAAATCATTCTCTCTCTCTCTCTCTCTCTCTCTCTCTCTCTCTCTCTCTCTCTCTCTCTCTCTCATATATCATTCATCTCTTCCCATGCCATTATTTCGTTCTGTCATATATGCATTTCTTATGTCTTTCTTTTCTTTCCCTTTCTCTCGTATCTCTTCTCTCGTTTAATTAATCTCTCTCTCTCTCTCTCTCTCTCTCTCTCTCTCTCTCTCTCTCTCTCTCTCTCTCTCTCAAATTATTAACATTTCTCTCGCGGAAAAAAAATCAATTAGTTTAGAAAATTACGGGTTCTGTCATTATTCTTTTCATCTCTCTCTCTCTCTCTCTCTCTCTCTCTCTCTCTCTCTCTCTCTCTCTCTCTCTCTCTCTCTCTCTGTAATGTGTGCCAATATAAGGAAAAGTTGCACGTGTTGAACTTTGGTTTTATTTCTGAAGTGCTGTATAAATCATAGACACACACACACACACACACACACACACACACACACACACACACACACACACACACACACACACACACACACACACACACACACACACACACACACACACACACACACACACACACACACACACACACACACACACACACGCCCCGAGCATACAATCTTTCTTTTGTGTTTGAAATGAAAAATGGAGTTCATTCACTCACTCACCCACTCATTCACTCATTCATATATTCATTCATTGACCTCTCTCACTCTCTCACTCTCTCTCTCTCTCTCTCTCTCTCTCTCTCTCTCTCTCTCTCTCTCTCTCTCTCTAATTTTGTTTAGTAGATAGTTCTGATAACGCAAAATAAAGGCTAAATAAGAAAACATGTAGTAGTGGTAGTGGTAGTGGTGGTGGTGGTGGTGGTGGTGGTGGTGGTGGTGGTGGTGGTGGTGGTAGTAGTAGTAGCACAAAAAACTAATAACACTAATATCATCATTAGCCTCAATACTGTTTGATAACCTAACTAGTAACAAGAGCAATAGAAGGAACAGAAGAGTAGTTACAGCAGCAACAATAACACCAAATAAATCCAACAACAAATACTCCCAGTAGTAGTAGTAGTAGTAGTAGTAGTAGTAGTAGTAGTAGTAGTAGTAGTAGTAGTAGCACTGATTGAAGCAGCAGTAATAACAATAACAACAACAGCAGTACCAGGAATAGAATGGCATGAATAAGCGACCTAATAAGTAAATATATTAGCATTACACTCATTGCACACCCCTGCTTGCCACCTTCCCCCCCGACCCTCCAACCCGGACCAAGGGCACTGAACCCACGTGACAGGGACGCGCGGCCCGGAATAAAAGTATTAACTCGATCATCGCTTGTGAAAAAGAGGATTAATTCGCAAATGCTATCCGTTCTATATCGTAAACATGACGGCGATAAAATGATAAAGGAGCAAAAGCAGTGAGGATGATAAACGAGGTGAGAGAGAGAGAGAGAGAGAGAGAGAGAGAGAGAGAGAGAGAGAGAGAGAGAGAGAGAGAGAGAGAGAGAGAGAGAGAGAAGGAATGCCACTAAACTATGATAAATGTGAAAGGCAAAAAAAGAAAAAAGGCACAAGGAATCCCTGGCATGAATTGGTTGCTTTAGAGGAGGAGGAGGAGGAGGAGGAGGAGGAGGAGGAGGAGGAGGAGGAGCAATACACATTTCCAAGGTTGAGAGATCCGATAACGACGTATAAATGAACTCGAAAGGGAGAAAGAAATAGTAAAAAAGAAAACAAAACAACACAGTCTATTTAACGGCCTTGGAGAGAGAGAGAGAGAGAGAGAGAGAGAGAGAGAGAGAGAGAGAGAGAGAGAGAGAGAGAGAGAGAGAGTCTTCATTTTTGTAAGATTGCAATGAGGGAACAGAGGACGGTAAGAAAGAGAAGAGATAGGAGGACAGTGGAGGAGAGGGGAGGAGAGAGGAGAGGAAAAGTCAAGATTAGGGAGAGCGGAGGAGAGACCACACCACAATGAGAGGAAAGAGGGGAGGGGAAGGAGAGTGCTGGGAGGGAATGAAGGGAGGAAATGGAAGAGAGGGAAGAAGAGGAAGGAGGAGAAATGGGAGTGAGTCAGAATAATGATGGAGGGCATGCATAAATGTTGAAGAGGAGGAGGAGGAGGAGGAGGAGGAGGAGGAGGAGAAAGAAGAGAAAGAGAACAAGGAAAAACATAAGTAGCGATGACAAAGAACAAAGGAAAGGGGAAATTATCAATGATTTAAGAGGTAAAGGATTTAGAAAACCGAGGCAGAGGAAGAAAGGGAGGAGGAGGAGGAGGAGGAAAAGGAGGACGAGGAAGTTGTAAGATAAAAAATGGAAGGGTGGATGGGTGGAAGGAGCTGAAGGAAGGGGATGGCAAAATGACCTCAAGTGTTGGGGGGTGAAGCAGCAAGGGAGGAGGAAAGTGGTGGGGGAAAAGGGAGGAGTGAAAGTTCATATAGGCAAAGAGGGTTTTTGTTGTCGATGGTTGATGAGTGGGAAAAAATTTAATAAGGTTAGTGGTCCTGTCTCTCTCTCTCTCTCTCTCTCTCTCTCTCTCTCTCTCTCTCTCTCTCTCTCTCTCTCTCACACACACACACACACACACAGCCAGGAAATTATCGACCTTTTATCCTGACAGTTGCATATAAATTAGTGAAAATCATCGTTCGGGACAATTTAATTAAACATATACGCAAATTACCCCGTGGTTCCTGCACTGAGTGTTCGTGCTTCACTAACTTACTGGACTTTTCTTGTTGCTGCATTTTTTAAGAGTTTGACATCATCTCGATACGTGTCAACTATCTACATTTACAAAAGTCCTGTAAAAAAACACCCATTAAAAACACATTTTCCTAGAGTGTGAGCTGAAGACTATTGTTCGATGAATCTGGAAACACAACACGCCACGCACCCTGAGCGCAGCCCTGGCTAGACTTCAAAGTCAGTATCGGCTTTCGTGGTGCACGTGGATCAATTTTTATTGTGCTTACCTACCAGCTGCGAGACGTTCTAGTGAAGCTATTTCAATCAGTACTCATCTCTGTCTCCTTAAGGAGACAGTAGCGGCCTCTCCAGCAGTAATTGCTGTCCTTGACCTATTTGTCTCCCCCTTCGTCTTGCTGATTCAATCCCGTTTAGAATCGTCCAGCAATAAGAGAGCCACAATGATGAGGAGAGCGCAGTGGTCCACCTTGATGTGGTACGTGTGAAGGACTGACGGGTTGACATCACGCCGTCACCTCTTGATGGACCTCATCTCCGAAGCTGACAGCCAGGAAGTTTGTGACTTCACCGATGGCCACGGCGGTAACAGTGACGGGTTGGGGTGAACCGGGCCATGCACAGCAGGACCGATGAGCAGCTCCATACGTTTCGTGTGACTGACTGAGTGTAAACCGTGGCGTTCCCGAAGGTTTAGTGTTAGACCCTGTTTTGTTCCTGGTACTCGTGTGATATCGGCATTGGTCTCGTTTGCAATGTGTCAGAATTAGCTGATGGAAATTGCCGATAAAGAAATTATAAAGTAGGGCAAATAATCGTTGCAGTGAAATTTAGTTCGACTAATTTGATGGAGCAACGAATGGTAGATGAAACTTAAAATTGCGATGGACGCAAGACATTCTATATCCAAACCAACAATAGCAACGTTCAGTATTTAAAAAACCGCAGGTCGCTTTCCATGCACACGGCGAGTAGGAAAATTGTCCTTATTGGCCTTGGAATACTAATATCAAGCGATCTAAAGACCACAAATTAAAACTGCCAACAAACTGACTGTGAGTACCTTTCAAAACAAACACGGATTAAAACATAAAAATGTACACCTCTTGTTCAGTCCATCGTGGATGTTGCACAGTTTTAGTTCCCACATTACGAAAAAGGTGTTGAAAAGATGCAAACAACACAACATACAACTAAAATGATACTCCGGCTAAGAAAAATTCCCATGAAAGAAGACTCAATGGACTAAATGTATTCTCAGCTTTTAAGGAATACAAGGAGGTTTGACCTAATCCTTTAGAATACTACTGGAACGGATGGTCGACCAGAAGCCACAGACTCATGATAACTGATACAAGATTCACGTCACACAAAGCCAAACAATTCTTCAACAGAGTTGTAACATTTGGAACTCTTTGAATTCTAACATCCTCGATAGTACAAACCTCCAAAAACAGAATAAACAAGTTTTCTACTCAAATCTACACATATTCTCTCCTTTCGTCTCAAATCGTAATCAAGATTTCGATTTGGGTTTACTGACTGAATTAACTTCACTAAAATAGTTTGTGGTTCTCGATCAGCGGAGAGAAGCAGCAACACTGACATATCTTCTTTCATTACAAAACACCGATACAGTTCCTCGTGACAGTCGTTGGAGGAAGCGGCAGGTGGGGAGGAACCTTCACCCGTGCTGTCCCTCTATTCTCATAATAATCGAGTGTAGTCCCCGTTAAACACCGGATATACTATTTATTTGTTCTTCCTTTGTAACTCTTTATGCTGCTCCTTGTCTTCATCCTCCTCTTTGTGATATTTGCCCTTATTTTCACCTTTATCCATATGCTTATCGTTGCTATCTTCCTCTTCCTCCTTGTTTTCGTTCACCTCTTTGTCATTGTCGTTCACATCTTCACCTTTATCCTACTCCTCCTCCTCCTCCTCCTCCTCCTCGAGCGTGGTGTGTTTGAGGGACATTAACTTTTCAGAATCCAATGAGGTCACGTGACGTATGAATGCGCAGAAACTCAACGCCAGTAATCTAAGTCTTGTTAAGCAGATGGTCAAATGGATGCAGTTAGGTCCTCTCTCTCTCTCTCTCTCTCTCTCTCTCTCTCTCTCTCTCTCTCTCTCTCTCTGAATGGCACACTATTATTTTTATGGTTATAATAATTGCAGGGCAGTAGCCAATTAAGATTTTTACAATTTAATCGTACTCGTGTAGCCATAGAGTCAGCCCACCTGAATGCCCAATATATAAATTCTCTCTCTCTCTCTCTCTCTCTCTCTCTCTCTCTCTCTCTCTCTCTCTCTCCTTTCTTTTCATTTTCTCTAGTTTTCTTGTTTTTTTTTCTTTATTTCTTTGTCTTTAAGTATATCTCACACAAATCTTGGGTTATTCGTTTTTTTTCTCTTGTCTTTTATGTGCTCGTTTTCAAAATGTCATGCCCTTCTGTCCTTTCTTTTTATTCCACACACACACACACACACACACACACACACACACACACACACACACACACACACACACACACTCTCACTCTCTCTCTCTCTCTCCAAAACTCTTTTCTCATTTCACCTGTTATTAATACCTCCTTCCTTTTTCCTCAATATTACCTTCCTCACTCCTACCTTTCCAATTTACTTTCCTCTATATTATCCCTCCCTTCTCTTCCCTCTCCCTCCGTTACTTCACCACTATATTATCTATTCCTTCCTCTTCCTCCTCCCCCCACACCCCCTTACGCTACCTTTCCACTACATTATCCCTCCCACACCTCCCTCCCTCCCTTCCGTCACCCTTCATTACCTTTGTCGTCCTCGGAGGAGATGGACGAGGCAGCGACAACCATCATCATCATCAACACTCCGGCGGCCACTGGGAGGCAGCCCGGCATGGTTAGAGCGAACTCACTCACTCACTCCATCTCGCTCCGTCTGGGTCACTTGCGAGGGTCTGGCCGCCTCAGATCACGCCAGCCAGTCAGTCAGTCAGCCGAGAGTCAATTCCAGTAGCGTTAGTTCAGTCGGATTGATCACAGGTAACGAATGACCAGGTAAACGTAAGTCACCTGGTGGTTTGGCTGGACAGGTAGGTCACCAGGGGCACGGGTGGGGGGTGAAGGTCAGTTCCGCGCAGCACCGTGTTATATACCTGTTCTGTTCCACCTTGTCAGGAGCTAATACAGCCTTTGGTTCCTATTATTACTATTATTACTACAAGTATTACTATTACTGTTATTATTATTATTATTATTATTATTATTATTATTATTATTACAACACATGTGGTGGGTTCATTATACAATAGTCCAGTTTCTTTACTTTTCTCTTTTTTATCTATTTTCTTCACCTCCGCGTTTCTTTTTTTCTTTTTTGCCTCCGTCAGTTGTTTAGCGTCGTAACGTCCCCTAACGAGGCTTCTTATGCTTCACGCGGACACCACAAATCACGACTACCGCAGGCCCCACACGCACACATACACATACCTACTCACACACACACGAACACGCGGCCATGACAATGCTGAGGGCAGGGAGTAGGGAAAGAATGGACTAGGGGTCACAGCGCCGTCACTCGTCACCAAGTCAGCCCGAGCGTGTTGGTGTCTTTACGGCTCCACGCGTCACACTCAACGTCACGCCACCAACGTCACCAAGTAAATCACAAAGCTAATCCTCATGCAGGTGACTGGAATGTAGCACCGCCTCCTTGTTGCTCCCGTCCTCCTCTTCCTCTTCTTCTACCTCCTCCTCCTCCTCCTCTTCCTCCACCTCCTCCTCTTGTCTTAGGTGAGCCACGTGAAGCGTCACACAGACACACGGACGAGTAGCGGAGGTATCACTAGCCAATCACAGGCCGCCATTTGTCTTGCTCGCCTCTAATTGGTTAAGCTGGTAACAACACACACAAACTTAATCACACGAGAATTTCACTGTTACTGCGGCATTTTTATATTTTTTGTCTGTCTATCTCTCTTTCTCTTTTCTCTTCTCTCTTATTTTTTCTCTTAGTCCTTCTCATCCTTAACATTTACATCTTTCCAAACTTCTCATTTTTCTTCCTTCCTTCGCGTCCGTCTCTCACATACAGGCAGGTGGTTGCCCGGTTCGTGTCGGTCAGCGAAGCAAAGTTTCCTTGTCTGGCGCAGGTTTCAATTCTCAAAAATAAATAAATAAATAAATAAATAAAAAATAGAAAAAAAATAATGTAAAAAAATTTGGGGCAAATCTTCTCGCCTCCACAGGATTACGAAATTTGGATATTTTGGGTGGAAAATTTCATATACATGAAATCTACGTCCGTCGTGGATTGTACGTGTGTGTATGTGTGTGTGTGTGTGTGTGTGTGTGTGTGTGTGTGTGTGTGTGTGTGTGTGTGTGTAGTAAAAGTCGTCGCCGTTGTGGATCTTACTGTGAATTATATATTTTTTTCATTTCCTTTTCATGTGTTTTTTTTTTCCTTTTTTTCTTTTTCTGAGTTAGCGCGGCAAATTCTGGCACGAGGCAGGACAGGTGTATCCTCGGCGGGACGTGGCGCCGGTACCTGGGGACAACTTAAGCGACTCTCGTTTCCTTCTTTCGTTTCCTTTTCTCCTTACTTCTTCTGCGTCAGGGAGTGCAGCAGTGGTGGAGGTGGTAGTGGTATTGGTAGTGGTGGTGGTGGATCACAGCGGGTGCGGTGGTGGTGGCAGTCGATGATAACAGCTGACTGGCAGACCGCACTGACCGGCCGGCATGACTGACCGAATGACTGACTGACTGACTGACTGGCTGGCTGACTGGCTGGTTGACGATATTATTATTCTACGGCTGTCACTGCAGTAAACTTAAGCCTTGACTGATAGATAGTTCACTTCGAGACAAGTTACAAATAGTAATCGAGTACTGTCAATGGGATCACAAACGTGTAGGAAAAATAATTAAGTCCGGGGAAGCGACACTGCGACTCGGCAAAAATAAACTTCACCAGAGCGAGCGACGAAGCGCCGGCCAGATTGGGTGACTGGAGTGCGGGAGGGCGTTGTTACCCCTCCCGCGGCTCAGAGCACACTGGTGGAGCTGGCCGAGCTGCTCGAGTATCCCATGCAGTGAGTACCAGCCACGACACTCCCCGACCGCCCCGCCGCCCGCCCGCCCGTCCGAGAGACCGACAGACCGTGCGCCCCGCCCCGCCCCACCAGCACCGACCCTGCCCACCGCCCGCCCACGTATGGAGAGAGAGAGAGAGAGAGAGAGAGAGAGAGGATGTGTGTAGTGTCAATTTATCAAGCAGCACCCTGAGGAATTGACAGGGTTGCCAACTATCTATCTTCGCTATCTGTCCAAGCAATCTATCGGCATCACACGCTCGCTCCTCACACCAATACCACCAGACACACACACACACACACACACACACACACACACACACACACACACACACACACACACACACATCAAAAATTCATTTAATGTTCTCGTCTTTCTATCGCTCTTCTTATTTCTTTACCTCTCTCCCTCTCTCCCTCCCCCCACCTCTCTCTCTCTCTCTCTCTCTCTCTCTCTCTCTCTCTCTCTCTCTCTCTCTCTCTCATCCCAAGCCATAATCCGTTAATTTGATTACAAGAACGCTACCTCTCCCGCAAAACAAAAAAAATACTGTATTGGTCAGGAACCTTACCAGAGAGAGAGAGAGAGAGAGAGAGAGAGAGAGAGAGAGCAGGATATACGTATGTAGGGCAAAGTTGCGGGATGTGAAATAGTGTTGCGTACAAGTTTACTGACGTAGTGAGAGGGGAATTGGAAGATGGGAAGGGGAAAGGGGGATGAAGGGTGAAAGGTGAAGGGCCGTAGGGGAAGAGGAAGCGGTAGCAGAGAGAGAGAGAGAGAGAGAGAGAGAGAGAGAGAGAGAGAGAGAGAGAGAGAGAGAGAGAGAGAGAGAGAGAGAGAGAGAGGGAGGGAGGAGGGAGGAGGAAGGGATGAAGAGGAGATAAAGGTGGGAGGGAAGAAATATATTGAATGGACAGAGAAAGATAATGGGAGATTGGAAGGAAGAAATGGAGGATCGGAGGATCAGTGAGAGAGAGAGAGAGAGAGAGAGAGAGAGAGAGAGAGAGAGAGAGAGAGTTTTAGAGAAAATCAAGAAAATATGACCCGGCAATATCTTACCTGTTATATTTGTCTTGCTTAAATAAGGGAAAGTCAGTCTCTCTCTCTCTCTCTCTCTCTCTCTCTCTCTCTCTCTCTCTCTCTCTCTCTCTCTCCCTTCCCGCAGATAAGAGAGTAAATAACCTCCCATAAATAGTGATGGTGATGATGGTGATGGTGATAATAATGGTGATGGTGATAATGGTGGTGAGTGACTATCCTGTCCCATAGTAACCACTCTACTACTACTACTACTACTACTACTACTACTACTACTACTACTACTACTACTACTACTCCTCCTCCTCCTCCTCCTCCTCCTCCTCCTCCTCCTCCTCCTCCTCCTCCTCCTCCTCCTCCTCCTCCTCCTCCTTCTCCTCCTCTTCCTTCTCCACTTCTTCCAGACCACCTGTTTTCCTGATCCATTAATCCCTCCCTGTTTCTCCTCCATTCCATCTTTTATGTAGCCTTTCCACCACCTCCACCTCCACTTCTCCCATTAAGGCCGATTCACACACACTAGTGACGTATCAGTGCCGCGTCCGCTCAGTGCTTCAGTGCCAGTGAAAAAAAAAATATCGTTGCTTTGAATTCAACCGAAGCATTTACACACGTCCGGCTCGGTGCAGTGTTTTGACTCTGTGACCGTTACGTCTCCGTTCCGTGAAGGTGAGTATCGTCGCCACCGATACTTTTTAGATTTTCATGGACGCCGGATGAGTGTTCTGAGCTGTCAAGAAAATGGATGACGAACTACTTACTGAAATGGTGCGAAACCATCCTGTTCTGTATGATTTAATTGTCACAACGTAAATATATGGATAGCAGTTTTCGGACATTCTGAAGTACTGGAAAAATTTTGTTTCATCATCAATTGGTTCCTTGTACAGAGTCACAAACTCTCCTTCAGTTTTTCTTTTCTTCCATGCTTCAAGTACCCACTTTCTTTTTTTTTCACTTTTTGTTCTGCCTCCTCTTCATCAAGAATTATGGCAATCATTGCCAAGTCCACGTCTGTAAACTTTGCCATCTTCGAAATCACTGACCATGGTGTACGGCGTCACCACGGACATGTGTGAACAGACGCCACGAAAGCGACACGGATATCACTGACACTGAACTAACGCGGTACTGATACCGCACTGATGTGTGTGAATCGACCTTTACCCTTCCATATGTCCTTCCTCCTCCTCCCCTACCTAGATCATATACTAAGCCCTCCCCCCTTCCCTTACCCAAATCCCAACCACCCACCCACACCTCAACCATCCCTAACCATCCTGCCTTCTACACCACACTAACCTAACCTGACAACATAACACCAATTATCTACTTTACCAGTTAGACTTTATCACCACCACCACCACTACTACGGACAACATCAACAACAACAGACATACTCACCACCACCGCCACCGCCACCACCAACACCACCAATATCGTCCCTTCTTTCATCACAAATATCAATCTTTCACCCCCTCACTATAACACCTACTCTTATTCTTACTTCTCTCCTCGTCACACGCCACACTTACCACACCCGCCCGTCCCTCACCGCCCCAACACAGCCCTGAATGATGGTTTGATGGATAGGCATGCAGTACTGTAGACGGTCGAACAGACAGAGAGGAAAGCAAATAAGTAAACAAGTACGTACATTCTCGCTAATTGTCCTAAATTTTATGTTAATCCTTTCCTAAACCTATTATGTTTCAACTTTTACTGGGATATAAATTAACCGCTTGTTGTTCTTTATTATTATTATTATTATTATTATTATTATTATTATTATTATTATTATCATTAGTTTTATTTTCACAAGCAGGCAGGCATACGGATAGACAGCAGACAGACAGATAGACAAACAGTGAGATAGATCAGTAGAAAGGAAGACAGACAGACAGACAGACAGACAGACAGACAGACAGACAGACAGACAGACAGACAGAGTGAGATAGATCAGTACAGACAGACAGACAAACAGTGAGTTAGATCAGTAGAGAGACAGACAGACAGACAAATAGTCAGATAAATAGATGATTTGATGGATCACAACCCCCTTAAAGAACACTATACATTTCTAGTTTACGCATCAAACATGCCCGAACTATGAATGAATAAACGCCATACACAAAACGCCATACACAAAGCAGTACACAATATAAAAACATACTCGTGGGGTTTCCTGTGTTAGCGCCCTGCTTGCCCTGATGAACCAAAGCCAAGACGATGACCGCTGGCGAAGTAAGTTCGTTAGTTCGTTAGTTCGTTAGTCGTTCTCGTTCTCGTTCTCTCTCTCTCTCTCTCTCTCTCTCTCTCTCTCTCTCTCTCTCTCTCTCTCTCTCTCTCTCTCTCTTGTCATTCGGAAGCTATTAACCAAAGATATCCTTCCTGAACCCAGCCCGCACCACTCACAAGACTTTACAACGAAGAGTATTGGTCTAATTAACTTCCAAGCGACGTGAATTGTTCCTTAACATTGTATCAGATGAAAATATCAACCGAAAATTGCTTCAATAATTCTTTTCACTACTTTGGTTTCTCCCTAAATCTAATACAAATAGATTCTGCAAGTTTGAGATCAGGTATAATTTTGACAGAAAAATTAACCATCTGGTTAAAGAAAGAAAAAAAAAAACATCGTTTGTAAGTTTATGTAAAAGTATCAGCTGAACATGCTTCCTTAATTGCTTGACTGCTCCGGTTTCTCCCTAAATTTAATACAAATGAATGGGTGCAAGTTTGAGGGCATAGTCTTGACAGCAAAACGAACAATCTGGTAGTAAAAAAATAAA
>NC_059291.1:25511692-25516692 GCF_017591435.1 Portunus trituberculatus
AAAGAGAGAGAGAGAGAGAGAGAGAGAGAGAGAGAGAGAGAGAGAGAGAGAGAGAGAGAGAGAGAGAGAGAGAGAGAGAGCGAGAGAGAGAGAGAGAGAGAGAGAGGGTGGCAGAGGTGGTGTGTAGCCATCTCAAGGACAATGCCCTCCTCTCAGACCAACAGTTTGGGTTCAGACCTGGAAGGTCAACCTCCGACCTAATGATGCTTCTCACCAGGCATTGGCAGGACGCCCTCGACGACGGCAAGGACACTATAGTGGTTGCTTTGGACATAGCAGGAGCTTTTGATAAAGTATGGCACAACGGATTACTAGAAAAGCTTCGTGCTAAAGGCATCCAGGGTGGCTTGCTACGACTCTTGGGAAATTACCTGCAGGACAGAAGCCTCAAGGTGGTTGTCAACGGGCAAACATCTGAGTCCCTGCCTGTGGAGGCATCAGTGCCACAGGGTTCAATTCTTGGCCCACTCCTGTGGAATATCTACGTGGATGATCTTCTCCAGCTACTGCCAGGAGTCATGGCCTATGCTGATGACTGCACCCTCTCCTATACCTATCCACGCCAGGACAGTGGGCGGGCTGCTGAGGCCATCAATCAGCAGCTACGAGTGATAAAGGAGTGGGGTGCTCGCTGGCAAGTGACATTCGCGCCGGAGAAGACACAAGCAATGGTTGTCTCTCGGTCCCCAGCCGCCATGGCAGCAATGGCAGGAAAGTTGTCTTTGGCGCTGCTGCTCCCCACTCCAAGATGACGTCAAGATACTTGGAGTGGAGGTGGATCGAGGGCTGAGGTTTGACAGGCATGTCAAAACCATTGCCAAGAAAGCCTCTCACAGGATCTCCGCTCTCAGAAGGATCGCCAGTTTCCTCGACAGGAAGGGGAGACTGCTGCTGTACAAGGCACAGGTGCGGCCCCACCTTGAATACGCAGCTCTCTCCTGGATGTCCTGTGCCGCCACACACAGAAGGAGACTGGACAGCATCCAACGCCGCGCCATACGGCTAGTAGATGCTGCACTACCACCTCACCCAGAGCCTGAGCGTCCCCTTGATTCACTGGAACACCGCAGAGACGTGGCGGCGATCGTAGTGTTCCATAAGGCACAGGTGCAAAGAGTGCCACATCTGGCAGGGCTGCGTCATCCTCTAAGAGTCACCGCACGGAGCACGAGAACGGTGCTCAATGGTGGTGACGCCGTAGAGGTGCCGCGATCCCACGGGTGTCAGCATCAACGCACCTTCGCAGGACGCGTCTCCAGGATGTGGAACTTGTTCACGGCCGCGGTGCCTCACGTCCAGGAGATGAACACACACAGTGTCAAACTGATGGCACATAAGTGGAGACAGACACTGCCAACTCCTCTGACACTCTTTGTGACGTGACACTCAGTGTAGTGCAGTGCGTGAATAGTGCTAGTGAAGTGAAACGAATAGTGCTCCATTTACATGCTGACCATCTTGTATATTATCTATTTTTAAGTCTTGTAAATATTGTAGAGAAATAGATTGTAGTACCCTTAGAATAGGTAGCACACGACAGTGCGCCTTTGGGTACATGTTCCTTTGTATTAAGTTTTGTTTAAATAAAAAAAAAAAAAAAAAGAGAGAGAGAGAGAGAGAGAGAGAGAGAGAGAGAGAGAGAGAGAGAGAGAGAGAGAGAGAGAGAGAGAGAGAGAGAGAGAGAGAGAGAGAGAGAGAGAGAGAGAGAGAGAGAGAGAGAGAGAGAGAGAGAGAGAGAGAGAGAGAGAGAGAATGGTAAAGGGACAACAGAAGATGAAGGAGGATATTTCTAGTGAAGGGTTAGGGGTAAAGAGAAGAAGAGGAAAGAAGCGTTGACTGACAGAGAGAACTGATGATGGAGGAAAGCAAAAGAGGAGACAAGGGGAGAAAAGAAAAAAAAAAGGAGCGAAAGGGAGCGAGGGAAAAAAAGGAGGAAGATAAGAAGAGGCAGACATGAAGGCGGGAAGAGAGAGGAAAGATAAAAAGAATAATGATATTGTAGAAGGTGTCCCGTCATAAACAACAACAACAGAAACAACGGCAAAACGACGACGACAACAACGACAACAACGACAACGACGACGACGACGACGACAACAACGACAACGACAACGACAACGACGACGACGACGACGACGACGACGACGACGACAACGACAACGACAACGACAACGACAACGACAACGACTACGACGACGACGATGACGACGACGACGACGACGACGACAACAACGACGACAACAACGACAACAACGACGACGACAACAACTACGACAACCACAACAGCAACGACAACGAGAACGACGACGACGATGATGATGATGATTGTAATAATAATAATAATAATAATAATAATAATAATAATAATAATGATAACAATAACAAAATAGTACGAAGGTGTTCTTTAATTTTCTATCATGAATCGATGGCAATATCTTAGAAAAGAATAAATGATAAGCTAGTTCATCATTACAACAAAAACACAGAAGCACAAAAAAGATTGGCTAAAGAAACACTCGCAGACACACAGACAGACAGAGAGACAGACAGGTGCGGAGAGGTGAGGAGGGAGACGCAAGCACCTGCCGCTGTAATGACCGCCGTGTCGCCATGGTGCACGGGCTGCGAGGAGATGAGCGGGGCGACCTGACCTCCAGGGAACAGCCACGATCCAGGCCGGTCATGACTCAATTACACTCGCCGCTCCATCTCACTCTAATTTGTTGTACGCCATTTTGCTGGACAATTCACGGAGGGCGGCTGAGCTGAGCGTGGTGGAAGGCTGCCGCACAACGCTACACGCTACGCACGCCTCGTCTTGCCACGCCTTGCCTCCACCCCCTCAGCTCGTTCCACTCACGCATAATTCCAATCTAATTATTAAAGTTTCATTAAGCGATTTCCAGTTATTCAGCGTACCTTTAAATGAATCTGTAAGCTTTGTAGTTTATGGATGTATGACTTTATACCATTGCTGAAAACTGCACACTACATACTGCACATTGCATAAGCCTCGCCTCGCCTCGCCTCCACTGCACTTTATTCCACTCCACTTTGATGTGCAATTCCAGTGTAATCAAGCAACACAGAGTGAGTGATTCGTGTTATTTTCTCTCAATTGGTCTGACGCGTGCATCATGAAATGCGTCTCTACATGATTTATGTTTGTGAGACTGAATGCATATATAAAGCATTTGCCCGCCGCGGAATTATCATGTACACCTGTGTGACTGAGGCAAGGCTGGCTGGTAACGAGAATGAATCGCCTGCAAGTTAGATAAGTTTTGTCTTTTAGTTTTTGTTTTTTTTGTTTATACCATGTGGGCTTTTCACGGGAATTTATGGGGTAAAGGGGATACTTTTTAGGGTACCTCCTATCTCAAAGCCCACCCGCTAGGAAACCGTTGCCCCGAGTGAGGAAGCCCAACCTACACTCGGACCGTGGACAGGATTCGAACCCGTGCGCTTGGAGACCAATCGGACCCCAAACTTGTAAACTTCTGAAGTATTATTCAAGCAAGTATAACATAGCGCACCTTGTTTTGGGTCCTTAGAATTACGCAATTCGAGGATAATGAAGAATATTATCAGAAGTTCTCTAAAATCCAAACAAAAGAGTATACTACGATTTATGCAAGTTTTCCTCGAAAGCCGTGAGATCAAAGAAAACAAGCATAGATGTCTATGCAAATCTTATTTTGAAATATTTCCTTATGATGTATATGAGTTACACAAACTCCCCTTAAAACTATTCAACACGATAAAACAAAACAATAAAATTTCATCCTAGCAAAATTACTCCACGATTTATGTAAGCTAATAAAGTTCCCTAAAAAAGGTCCGTGATTTAAACAAGTCAATATGTTTCCTTTGAAGCCGCGGGACGAAAACATGTTGCAAAACAAACCTCTCCCTTGAAATTTACCCTTTAAAAACTTTCATGGTTTAAACAAGCTCGGCTATAAAAGCGTCGCCTTTGAAGCTACGGGTCGGGGAAAAAACTTGCAAGACATCCACATTCCTTAAATTCAGTTGTAGGGCTTAATCAATATGGGAGATCGGCTTCTCCGGCGCGCCCCGAGTGCCGAGTGAGCGCCGCTGACCCAGCACGTGCCGGCTTAGTGGGACCAGCAATGATGGGCTGCGCCGCTGGACCATTACTTCCAATTCCCAGAAGACTAAAGGTGCCATCACATGTGTGAAAATCGTTCAGAGATCACCCTTGACGACACACACATACACACAGGCACATGCACAGGCTCGCGCGCGCGCACGCACGCACGCACACACACACACACACACACACACACACACACACACACACACACACACACACACACACGGATACAAAAACAGTGCCACCAATACAGTCGTCCTCGGATAAAAAAAAAAACCCAGCATATTTCTACCTAAGAAAAAAAAAAGTAAAGAAAAATGAATATTTATATATGCATTTTCATTTTTTCCATCAGCTTTCAAGACAACTTTCACTTCATGTTCTCTTGGGCAGCAGTACTTCAAAGACTGCGACTAGACTCGCACTGACGATGAAAGCACCGAGAGGGAAGAAAAAACTGTCGGAAGCAACACAAAGAAACAGCCCACAACATCAGAGAGAGAGAGAGAGAGAGAGAGAGAGAGAGAGAGAGAGAGAGAGAGAGAGAGAGAGATAAGGCAAATAGATAAGCAAACACGTACACAGATAAGCACACACACACACACACACACACACACACACACACACACACACACACAGACGACACGACACGACACGACACGACACGACACAAAAGCAAAATAAACCAATAAGCTAAAACAAGACCCAAGGAAATGCTTGCAAAAAAAAAAAAACACCACGAAAGAAATAGAAAAAAAATAAATAATGCGCGAATACCGAGACTTGAGGAATATTCAGTTTATTTATTTTTCAAGGGATAGTAAAAAAGTACGCCACCGAGATGAACTTTTGCAAAATTAATGGATGACAGTGAAAAATGGAG
>NC_059291.1:25524192-25526692 GCF_017591435.1 Portunus trituberculatus
CCTAGCAGTAAATAGGTACGGGATGTAACTCGAGGGGTTGTGGCCTCGCTTTCCCGGTGTGTGGAGTGTGTTGTGGTCTCAGTCCTACCCGAAGATCGGTCTATGAGCTTTGAGCTCGCTCCGTAATGGGGAAGACTGGCTGGGTGACCAGCAGACGACCGAGGTGAATTACACACACACACACACACACACACACACACACACACACACACACACACACACACACACAAAGCCAATCAACACAACTACTACTACTACCACTATCTTATCTCCACCCTATGCACCGTACACTACAGTATGCATATCCAACACTATACTCTCTGGCTGTCCCCGCGTGCACTAACCCCCGTACGCAAGACCTGCTCCTGTACTACCATAGCTATTGCCAATCGCGCCCTGCCTCTCCTGCCTCTAGCCCCTTACCACCACCACACCACCACCACCGACATCTTATCAGCCCGGGATTGCCAGAACTCTATCCCAATGTGCTTCTCCGTTATCCCACGCCCATCACTCCTTCTATTTGCATACCGTGTGACTCGCCGTGAGCTTCGTAATGTTCGTGAAGGGTCCGGTATAGGCAGGCCAGTGATTGAACCACGCATATCTGTAACTGCACTGCCCCGCCGCCAGCCCGCAACCCCTTCACCAAGAAGGGGGACGGAGGGAGGGAAGGACGAGAGAAGGGGGAAGTTATATGGAGGGAGAGTGTTAGGAGGGAAAGAAGAAGGGAGAAGAAGAGAATGGGATAGGAAGAAGAAAAGAAGCCAAGAAGGAAAGGAGGGAAGGAAGGAAGCTGTATGTAAAAGAGAGAGAGAGAGAGAGAGAGAGAGAGAGAGAGAGAGAGAGAGAGAGAGAGAGAGAGAGAGAGAGAGAGAGAGAGAGAGAGAGTGTGTGTGTGTGTGTGTTTGAAGGGAAAGAAGGGAAAAGAAGGAGGGAAAAGAACAAACCAAGACGATAGGAGAGAAGAAAAGGGAGAAAGGAAAAGAGGGAAGCTTTATGTTAGGGGAAGGGTAAATGGAGGAAGAGGGGATAGCAGGAGAGAAGAAAGGAGGGAAAAGAAGAAGAGAAAGAGATAGGAAGAAAAGCAGGGAGGAAGGAAAGGAGGAAAGGAGGGGAGAAGGGATGCCGTATGTAAGGGAGAGAGTACATAAAAGAGAGGGTGGAAGGAGGGAAGGAGGGAGGGAAAAGAAGAGGTGGGGGAGGATAAGAAGGCAAGAAGGAAGGAAGGGAGAAAAATTGACGATAGGGACGGGGAAGGAGGGAGGGAAGTTGAGGAGAGTGGAAGGAAGGAGGAAAAGAAGAAGAGAACGAGGATAACAGGAAGGAAAGAAGGAAGAAAGGAAAGACGAAAAGATGGATGGAGACTTGGAGATAGGAAAGAAGGAGGAAAGGAGAAATTAAAGGTCGAAAGAAGAGAGGATTAAAAGAATAGGAAGAAAACAATGAAAATAAATAACGAAAGGGAGAAAACATGAAACAGAAAAGATAAATGATGAATGAATAAACACAAAATATGCTCAAATACAGCAAGGAGAGAGAGAGAGAGAGAGAGAGAGAGAGAGAGAGAGAGAGAGAGAGAGAGAGAGAGAGAGAGAGGGAGACCGACTGACTGACTGACTACTTGTACTTCGGCAGGCCTGAGAGTGGCAGTGGTGAAGTGTGTGTGTGTGTGTGTGTGTGTGTGTGTGTGTGTGTGTGTGTGTGTGTGTGTGTGTGTGTGTGTGTGTATACAGCACCCGATGCAGAATGATCCGAGTGCATGTATCAATCAATCATTTTACCGCACCTCACTCCCTTCCCTGCTACACCGCCCGTCCTGCACTCCACTACTCCCATTGCCACCCGCAGCTCCCCCTTCCTGCCTCTTCCCGCCTCGCCCCATCCCGACCCCTTAGAGAATTCAGAACTTGGCATGAAGAAGGTGATGGGGAGAGATGGGGATGGTATTGAGGGAGGAGAGAGAGAAGGAAGGGATGGGGTTGTTGTGGGGTGGGATTGCATAGGATTGTGTTCGTCCACTTCCTACTCACCATTTATTTACCGAAGTTTATGTATTGCTGTTGTAAGTCTTGTGGAAAATATGATTGGAATGATAAGCGAG
The DNA here is from genome assembly GCF_017591435.1 of Portunus trituberculatus. Taxonomy (NCBI): domain Eukaryota; kingdom Metazoa; phylum Arthropoda; class Malacostraca; order Decapoda; family Portunidae; genus Portunus; species Portunus trituberculatus. The sequence continues at coordinate 25,526,297 of NC_059291.1, forward strand.
GGTTGTAAGGTATGGAGCATGATGATCTGTGCCTGCCTGACTCCTACCTACCCTCCCTCCCCCATTGACCCTTCCTTTCCCCGTGGCCCACTCTGTAAACGAAGGAAGAAGGAATAGCACCGTGATACATGTCCGTGGTGAATGGCGTTTGTATTGCATTTTGCGAGGACAATGTATAGTGACTGTATCAGTTTCTAGAATAATGCCACGTACATACGTATGAAGGATAAAAAGGAAGCGAGTACCCCTCCCCCCCTTCATTCCCTGACCTTTTACTGGCCACTGATGGAGCATTATTTCATGCTACTTTAAACACACTGAGGGCACATTGCACATCAATCTTCTTATTATGCATTCAGAATCAATATAAGCATACACGTACTGTACATATTTCAT